>NC_041391.1:367267182-367282013 GCF_002162155.2 Triticum dicoccoides | reverse complement strand
CAAACTAGAGCACCGTGTGGGACCATTCCTTGGCAACTTGGATTACGTCGGTACCTGTACGCTTCGCTTATCCGATGTGCCCTGAGAACGAGATATGTGCAGCTCCTATCGGGATTTGTCGGCACATCGGGCGGCTTTGCTGGTCTTGTTTTACCATTGTCGAAATGTCTTGTAAACCAGGATTCCGAGACTGATCGGGTCTTCCTGGGAGAAGGTATATCCTTCATTGATCGCGAGAGCTTATCATGGGCTAAGTTGGGACACCCCTGCAGGGTATAAACTTTTGAGAGCCGTGCCCGCGGTTATGTGGCAGAAGGGAATTTGTTAATGTCCGGTTGTAGATAACTTGACACTTGACTTAACTAAAATGCATCAACTGTGTGTGCAGCCGTGATGGTCTCTTTTCGGCGGAGTCCGGGAAGTGAACACGGTTTTGGGTTATGTTTGACGTAAGTAGGAGTTCAGGATCACCTCTTGATCATTGCTAGATTCACGACCATTCCATTTGCTCTCTTCTCACTCTTATTTGCGTATGTTAGCCACCATATACGCTTAGTCGCTACTGCAACCTCATCACTTTACCCCTTCCTTTCCTATTAAGCTTTGCTAGTCTTGATACCCATGGTAATGGGATTGCTGAGTCCTCGTGGCTCAGATTACTACAACAACAGTTGCAGGTACAGGTTGTGCGATGATCATGACGCGAGAGCGATGTGTGCTTGTTTTGGAGTTCTTCTTCTGCTTCTTCTCCGATCAGGGGATAGGTTCCAGGTCAGCAGCCTGGGCTAGCAGGGTGGATGTCGTTTGAGTTTCTTTTTGTGTTTCATCCGTAGTCGGATGGTGCTCTTATGTAAGATGATGTTGTATTCGTGTGGCATTGTATGCCTTATGTATGTATCCCCATCTATTATGTAATGTTGATGTAATGATATCCACCTTGCAAAAGAGTCTTCAAGATGCTCTTCTATCCTTGGTGGGACCTTCGAGTTCCTTTAGGATAGGGTCGCATCTTGGGCGTGATACTAACTGATGCGAAAAAAGATATGCTTTAATTGTTGCAGGCTTTTTAAATCCGTGCAATCATTATTGACAAGGAGGGAGATGATTCGAGTGCACTCATTTGACCGCCATGCCGGCGTGCGACCCAGATGGGACGGGACGTCACAGTCATAATTTCAGTTACCCCAGTTTTCCACGGCAAGCTGGCGCGCTAAGCCATTATGCATGGAATTCTGATGACCGTCGCGGTACCTTCCCCCTATAAGCACTATTTCCCAGCCTTCTCCGGTGCCACCATGACCCAACTCGCCATATCCTCATAAGCCCCCACTGGCCCGACGTCGCTCGCCACCTCCGCCATGCCCCCGCCCGTCCGTGGTAGGCGACACCGGAGGTGGTCACCGCCGGAACTAGTGTTCGGTTTTTCACCGGAAGGTAGACGGAGGGAGGAGGCATTCTATCTGTCTTTAGATGGCAATGCGCAAATCGAGGAGTTGTTGGAGCGCGACCGCATGGCGGAGGAGCAGGAGTTGTTGGAGCGCGACCACCTGGCGGAGGAGCAGCGTATCGCTGATTTGCACCGCCAGCGGGACATGTAGCAGCAGCGCACCAACGCTCTGAGTCGTGAGCAGAGCGCCCGCAACTGGGCCGACTACGTGGAGGCCGGCGCCCGGCAAATAGCCCTGGAGGCTATCGGGAACGCACATGTTCGCGACGCCGATTTTTACTACCAGCTCGTCAAGTGGGTTTCCCGCTTGGAAGCCAAGGCTGCGGTGGACCACGCCGGCATGGAAAGGGCCAACGCGCATGAGCAACGCACCCTATCGCACCTCTGGCAAGTCCGAGGTGAGGCGTAGGACGCCGGTTCCGGCATTTAGCGTGTACCATAGATGGCGGCCGGCATCGTCTAGTTAGCTAAGAGTAAGTTAGTACTTGTACGCTACTAGAGTTTTAGTGGGAGTAGATAGTTAACTTGGCTATGATGGTTGTCAACGTGGAAGTTCAGTACTCTATATGTGGATCAGACATGTTACTTTGCTCTGAATGTTGAACTTTCCGTTTGAACGTATGGAATGGGCTGTTATTTTTTAATGGGTTGTATTTGTCCTCCACGGGTTTAGAGGCTGACTTGTGGGCCTAGCAAGTTGACGCGTACACAATCAGGAGATGATTGTACATGGAGAGGATGACAGTAGGGACCCGCCAAGGTCATGGCAGTACGCAAGCAAGTGCCTCCTTATTTCAAGCCAATAAAAAATGGCTCCTCCTAGTGGATTTCTGACATCTGGGTCCCATGCCATTGTCAACGTAGTCAATAAACGAGAGAATTGCACAACGAGCGACTGACATCGGGGACCTAGCAGCTCTCCCAGTTATTTTGTTTTGGGTTAATTTGATAAATGCCACTCCAAATCTAGTGTATCCGAGAAATGCCACTGCAATTTCCAAACGTTGAGAATTGCCATTTCATGCCATTTCTAGTGGCATTTTTCGAAGTCTGGAGTGGCATTTTTCAAAGTTTGCAAATTGCAGTGTCGTTTTTCAAAGTTTGCAAAAATTGCGGTGGCATTTTTCAAAGTTTGGAAATTGCAGTGGCCTTTTTATGAATCACCATAATTGGAGTGGCATTTATCTAATTTGTTTTTGAGATGGAAGCAGGGTGTCAACTGGGCTGTACGGGACACTCTGGCCTGTCTAGACAGCCTTTTCTTTTATGTTTACCACAGACTAGCCCAGTAGTTTGTTTTTCTTTGTGAAAATGGCTAGCCCAGTTTTTTTGTGATTTGTCAAGTAAGTCGCTTTATCAGGCCTGTTGGGCTGCAAATCTTTCAAGAAGAGGAGAGCTTCATTCGGCTGGCCGAGAAAATGGCCTATGAGTAATGAGAAATGGGCTGTACATTTTTAAAACACATCAAACTGGCAATTAGTTTCAAATATCTTTTTTTCATTTCGAGATTTTAAATTGCATTGATTTTTATTCGTCGACACTTTATTGGATTTTATATTGATATACATTTATTTTTAAAATCAGTCTGAATGTGACTCGAAATTTCGGGATTAAAAACAGTTCAGACCGCACCGACATATGCAAAATTTCGTATAATTTTTTAACCGTGGCCACAATATGGGCAGTAATGCTAGCAAAAAGAATATGGGCTCCAAAAAATCCGTAAGAATTAGCAAATGGGTTGTAAATTATTTGAAATAATGGCAGATGGGCTGTATGCTGTTTTCCACAGATTTGAGGCTTTCCACAGATGGCCTGTATACTATTGGATGTCCATCCAACAACTGTCGTGCTTCTTCAATCTCTGCTATTCCTGCTCCAGTCGCTCAAACAAGCGCCGGCGGGACTGCCTGCTCTCTCGTCCCCGCGGCCGGCTGTGCTACCGCGTAGGCCTCACTGCCCCACCATACTCCCATCGCTGGCCTAGCCATCCCTCTACTCACCCACAGTCCCACACCTGCTGTTATTCTCCGGCGACGGCAGATGAACCAATAAACCCTCGTACAGTCGTACTCCCATCCGCGTGGGAAACAACTGCGGAGTCTTCCCTGCATCCATGTCGGTCCCTTCCTAGGCCTCGCCGTCGTCCAGCACCCTGGTGCTCTCGGCGCGGCCTGGTCAACGTGGTCAACGACCGACATGCATCTGAAGTGGACTGTACGTGGAGAGGCCAACAGCTGGGTCCACGGCCGCACGCAAGGAAATGCCTCCTTATTACGCGCAAAATAATGATTCCTCCACCTGACAGGGCCTCTGTATTTCGCGAAAAAAATGTTACCGCCGCCTACAGCTCTGACCCACCAGCTATATCTTCGCACGCAAGGAAGTGCCTCCTTATTACGCACAAAAAAATGAATACCCCCCTGCTAGCTGGGACCCAGTATAGTGGGCCTACTAAGTTGACGGGGAAGAAGGGCTTGGTCAACTTAGTCAATATGCACGATTCTAGCTCGACTTATCGTACAATGTCCATCCAATGGCCGTAGTGCTTCTTCAACCTCTGGTCTTTTTGCTCCAGCCGCCCAAAGCAGCGCTGGTCTTGCCGCCTGCTCCTGCCTTCCATGGCCGGCTGTGCTGCCACGGAGGCCTCACCGCCCCCATACTACTCCTACCATTGGCCAGTCCATCCCTCCACTCCACTCACCCATACCCCATGTTATTCTGCGGCGACGGCAGCGCAGCCGAACCAGTGAACCCTCGTACTCCTCTCCACCTGGGCATCCACTGCCGCGTCTTCCCCGGCTCCACGTCGTCCCCTTCCTAGGCCTCACCATCGTCCACCGCCGTTGTGCTCTCGACACGGCGTGGTCAATGTGGTCAACGACCGAATTCCATCGGAAGAATATTGTATGTGGAGAGGTTGACAGCTGGGTCCACGGCAGCCGCAAGGAAGTGCCTCCTTATTATGCGAAAAATAATTATTCCTCCACTTGACAGCAGGGACCCACCGGACGGGCCACCAGTATTTCGTGAAAAAACATTTTCCCCTGACTGCTGGGACCCACTCGACAGGCCACCGTATTTTGCGAAAAAACGTTACCCCTGCTGTCAACTCGGACCCACCGGAAGTGCCTCCTTATTACGCACAAAAAATGAATACCCCCTGCTAGCTGGGACCCACCTTGGTGGGAGGTTGACTTGTGGCCCTACTAAGTTGACGGGGACGGAGGGCTTTGTCAACTTAGTCAATATAAACGATTCTAGCTCCAGTGACCGTACAATGTCCATCCAACGGCCGTAGTGCTTCCTCAACCTCTGGTCTTCTTGCTCCAGCCGCCCAAAGCAGCGCCAGTCGTGCCGCATGCTCCTGCCTCCCGTGGCCGGATGTGCTGCCGCGGAGGCCTCACCGCCCCTTACTATTCCCACCGCTGGCCATGCCCTGCGGCCACGGCAGCCTCACACCGTAGCCGAACCAGTGAACCCTCGTACTCCTCTCCGTGCGGGCTTCCACTGCCGCGTCTTCCCCTTCTCCACATCGTCCCCTTCCTAGGCCTCGCCGTCGTCCACCGCCCTGGTGCTCTCGGCGCGGCGTGGTCAACGTGGTCAAGGAACGACTTCCATCGGATGTGTATTGTAGGTGGAGAGGCTAACAGCTGGGTCCACGACCGCAGCAAGGAAGTGCCTCCTTATTACGCGGAAAATAATTATTCCTCCACCTGACAGCGGTGAACCACCGGATGGGCCACCGTATTTCACGAAAAAACGTTTCCCCCTGACAGCTGGGACCCACCAGCTACATCTTCGCACGCAAGGAAGTGCGTCCGGGCAAAAAAAACGATTCGCCCCTTGACTGTTGGGACCCACCAGCTACACCTTCGCACGCTAGGAAGTGCGTCCGGGCAAAAAAATGATTCGCCCCCCTAACTGCTGGGACCCACCAGCTACATCTTCGCACACAAGGAAGTGCGTCCGGAAAAAAAAAACAAAACGATTCGCCCCCCTGACTACTGGGACCCACCAGCTACATCTTTGCAGGCAAGGAAGTGCCTGACAGTCGGGACCCACCTGGTTGAAGCGTACGTAGCGTTGTCATTCTAGTCGCGAACGTGTACGTACATATATACTGGTCGATGTAGAGGCGCGCACGTGTCGTAGTAGAGGTGCGTACGTGTCGTAGTAGAGGCGCGCACGTAGCATGTACACGTACGTACAGTGGCCAGGGTGCAAGAAAGAAAATACGGCCAGGTATGTGTACCTACGGCCAGGGCTCGTGTACATGGCTGGGTCGGAACAGAGAAACAGCGTCATCCTCGTGTTCATCGGAAGGCAACGGAATGCGTCGTGTTCATCGGGAGGCAACGGAACGCGTGGGAGCCAACTGGCTGGGTCGGAACGGAATGCGTGGTCGTGTTCATCGGCAGGGCTTGGACGGAATAGGCGATGGAAATGAGGCCTAGCGTACCGCACAACAGAGGAAACGGACCTCCTACGTTCGGAACGGGGTCCTGTTGGTCGGGAGGGGTGTGGCGTACCGCAAAACGGAGGAAACGGACCTCCTACGGTCAAAACGGGGGTCCTGTTGATCGGGAGGGGTACCGCAAAACGGACAAAACGGACCTCCTACGGTCGAAACGGGGGTCCTGTTGATCGGGAGGGGTGTGGCATACCGCAAAACGGACGAAACGGACCTCCTACGGTTGAAACAGGGGTCTTGTTGATTGGGAGGGGTGTGGCATACCGCAAAATGGACGAAACGGACCTCCTACGGTCGAAACGGGGGTCCTGTTCATCGGGAGGGGTGTGGCGTAACACAAAACGGGACTCCACGGGATACTATTCATCTCCACCGTTGACCTCCTCCAGCCTCCACGGGCTCCTGTTCATCCAGCCTCCACCGCGCGCTACTCCACCGGCTACTGTTCAACCACCACTCATTGGGCAGGCCTCCACCGTCTACTGTTCATCCAGCCCTCCACACCATGGAGTCCTGTTCAACCACCCCTCCACGGCCACCCCTCCACCGTGTACTGCTCATCCAGCCCTCCACATCACGGGGTCCTGTTCATCCAGAGGCAACGCCACCGCTCACTGTTCATCCAATCGATCGGCTTCAGTTAGCAGCAGTAGCGAAGGAATCGCTCGATCGGGTTCAGTTAACAGCCATCGATCGATCGCTCGGGTTCAGTAACGCGTAGCCTGCAGTGCAATCGCTCGGGTTCATTTAGAGCCCAACGCCTCGCTCGGGTTCAGTTAGAGCCAACGCCTCGCATGTGTACGAGAGAAACGCGCATCGCTCGGCCCCCGACCTCCCACCGTAACCGGCAACTCCCCGAAATTTTCCTCCCCCTCGCTTCTACCATAGTTTTTTCCGTCATGGACGGCCTAAAGAATGTCATGCAGCTGTGTCTCCAGCCCGCACAGGACGAAAAGCCCATTTTCTGTCATGATTTTTTGTCATAGAAGTAGGAGCCCACCACATCTATGATGATACCGAGTTTTGTCACAATTATCGTCATAGAAGTGTCATATATATGACAGAAAAAAAATTTGTTCGGCCCAAAATGTCATGGATGTGTCTTTTTTTTGTAGTGTTGGACCCATGCATAATAATGGCTAAGTAGATATACAAAATAGGAACATGTATATTACATCGTTTGACCGATAGCATACGGTTCCTCAGCATTGAAATTTTCATTTTTGAGTCAGCTTCTTTCCCTTCTTGTTAGTTGAAGAATAATTGAGCCCCTCATTGTGACTTTGCCTTTTCCATGGAGTACGATTTTTCTTAGGTAATGTAGTATTGATTCTTCTTTTGACGTATACTTCATCATCATCGTCATCTTCCCTCATTGGGTTGCCGTACTGATCGTAGTGTTCCTCGTTGGCGACTCCATCCATTACAGTGATGTTCCTTTTGCCTCTCCTCACGACAACACGGCTGGGATTGCGCGGGTTGGTTATGAAGAAGCATTGTGTCACGTGCTTAGCGTGTACCCAAGGCTCGTTTTTTGAAATAGCGTTTGTGGTAGCGCTCTTGGCGTCGGGTATAGTCATGGTAGTGAAATTCCGGTTTTCTCTTTCGATATTCTTAGCCCATCTGACATGGAACATTGTCGTGTTGTGCAGTCCAGAGCAGTCAAGCTCCCAGATCTCCTCGACCCTTCCATAAAATCTTTCAGTTGCATTGTTGTCGCTACCAGTCATGCATTCCATCGTCACCCCTGAGTTCTGATCATCACTGTCCATATCTTTGTCCTCCGTGTAGAACGTATATCCGTTGATATTGTATGCCTGATAGGTCACAAGGTTGGGCGAGGGGCCATGTGCTAGGGCGTATATGAGCAATCCATCCTTGGAGCCCTCCTCCGGGGGATTAGCAATAATATGCTCTTTGAACCAATGAAGGAAAGTGGATTTGTGCTCTCTAGTAACTTCGACGTCTGTCCTGCATAGCCCCCAGTCACGATACTTCTTTGCGATAATTTCTTTGTGCAGTCCATGAAAGGATCTACCTGATCTAGGTGTTGTAGCACTGCCAAGTTTGCTCTGTCAAAGTCGCTACATCGATCTGAGTATGCCACGTGCAGTTCCCTGCGACCATTGGAGTAACCTTGTCCTTCGAGCCTCCCATCGTGCTTCTTAACGGGAAAACCAACACTAAAACCAGGCAGCTGGTCTGTGCCATATAGAAAATTCTCACAGAAAGTGATGCACTCTTGTGTCACATAGCCCTGGATGATGCTTGCATCCGGACGGGACATGTGACGAACGAATCCTTTGATGATCCCATTCATCCTCTCAAACGGCATCATGTTGTGCAGGAATCACGGCCCCAGGTCTATTATGTCGTCCACAATATGGACACACAGATGCACCATCACGTCAAAGAATGCAGGCATCTCAAGCTCATTCAGTATCACAATGATCTCTTCCTGTAGCCTTCGGAGCTTCTTCACACTGATTGACTTTCGAGAGATGACGTCAAAAAAGTTGCAAAGACCAATAAGCATGTCACGGACGTGCTTGTCCAGTATCCCTCTAAGGGAAACAGGTAGTATCTGTGTCATCATCACATGACAGTCATGGGACTTCATCCCGCTAAACCTTTTCTTGTTCGTGTCTAGATATCTTCTTATCTTGCCATAGTAACTGGAACTAACTTTGACTCTGGTAAGGCACTTAAAGAATAGATCGATCTCAGCCTGACTTAAGGTGAAGCAAGAAGGGGGCCAATAATCTTCCCTGATATTCAAATCTTGCAAGTCTTTTCTTGCCTTCGGCCCATCCTTGGTCTTATGCGGCATGTTCATCAGTGTTGTGAGCAAGATCTCAAGGACATTCTTACACATATGCATTTGATCAAGGCAATGAGGTGTATCGAGTTTGTGCCAGTACTCCAAGTCCCAGAACACAGACCTCGTCTTCCATACCTTTAGCATCGGCTCTGGCGCCTTTTTCATCGTCTTTCCCAGCGCGGGGCACTGCTTCCAGTTTTTCAATAGCTCATCGATTTTGGCGCCGCTCCGCTTACATGGAGGTCCACGATGCTCAACATGACCATTAAATAGATCTCCACATTTTCTCCATGGGTCGTCCTGTTCGAGCCATCTTCGATGCCCCATGTACACGATTTTCCCAGACCCGCCATCTTTCCTTGACATTAGCTACTGAGATGTCTTGTCATCCATGCACCGCGTGCATCCGCAATATCCATGGCACACCTGGCCTGCCACATATCCATAACCGAGATAGTCGTGCACCGTCGTGATCAGTGCGGCTCTCATGTAGAAATACTCGCCTTTGTCGTCCCATGTCTTGGCCGGTGTTTTAAATAACGTGTCTAACTCCTCTTGAAGTAGCCCCAGATACAAATTAATATTATTTCCTGGTTGTTTCGGCCCTTGAATCAACATGCTCATGTGAATGTACTTCGAATTCATGCAAAACCTGGGGGGAGGTTGTACATCCATACAAACACGGGCCTTGTGCTATGGTTGGTGTTCTGGTTGCCAAACGGATTCATGCCATCGTACACGCGCCGAGCATGATGTTCCTTGCATCACATTCGAAATACTGATAAAAGTTGTTCAACGCTCTCCACTGGCTTCCATCCTTGACATGTCTCAGCTTCGGATCATCTCCATCGCCAGGCTTCTTCCTCTCCGCGTGCCAGTGCATTAGCTTTGCTTCCTTGGGATCTACGAAATACCGCTGGAGACAGTAAGTACCATACAACTTTCTGGGGACATTTCTTCCCGGCCTTGCTGTATCGAGAAGCATTGCACACCAGACAGCTTGTTTTTTCCGCGTGCTCCTTCCTATAAATTATGCAATCGTTGATGCATGCATTGTATCTAACGTGCGGCAGATCAAGAGGGCACACGATCTTCTTGGCCTCATCAACACTAGTAGGACAAAGATTCCCCGCGGGAAGAACATCCTTTAGGTACTTGAG
The DNA here is from genome assembly GCF_002162155.2 of Triticum dicoccoides. Lineage (NCBI taxonomy): Eukaryota > Viridiplantae > Streptophyta > Magnoliopsida > Poales > Poaceae > Triticum > Triticum dicoccoides. The sequence goes on along the minus strand of NC_041391.1, from coordinate 367,272,111 downwards.
ATGCTCATCGAGGCTATTGTCGGTCCATTTATTTTTAGCCTTCGTCTTTAGGAGTTGGAGTTTGAAACTCAAGCGGGTCACCTCAGGATTGCAACCATCACACAATGGAGTGTTCGAGTCTACCACCAGTTGCTCCAGCTTAGCCTCCTCTCAAGAAGCAACTCTCTCAGTACTCGTCTTCTTGCGAAATAGTGCTTGAACATGAGGGTCCCGCACGATTGAACTTAGTACCAATGAACTCTGTTGCATGGAGTCCACGTTCTCTCCGCCGCCATGTCCGCCCCCTTCTCCTCCGCCATGTCTGGCCCCTTCTCCGCCGCCATGTCCGGCATCTTCCCTGCCGCCATTATCGATCACCTCTTCGTCTTGCCCTGTGTCGTCATGGCCTGCCCCGTCGGCGTCCTCAACATCGTCATCCTCATCTTCAATTATCAACCGAGTATAGCCATCCATGAAACCAGTCATGAGCAGGTGCGCTTCGACACGACCATCATCATAGGGGTCGAGCCAAACTTTTCCTTTGCATTTTTGACACGGACATAAAACCTCTGTCCGGTTATTTTCTTTCATGTCCTGCACCGCCGACCGCAACCACCTGTCCACCATCGTTCCACTGACCATCGTGAACGTCTGCACAGCAATAATAAAAAAATTGATTATAAAAATGTGTGCATGCATCAAAGTCATACAAAAATTCGGCATGACCTTCCCTAAAAATAGGACACATATAGATCTAGAGTTTGCCGGAATTCGCCGAAAGAGAAATAAATCGACATTTCGGCAAAACATAGGAACCTCAAAAGCACAATCTGGCCTCAACTCATGCCACACACACAATTTCCATCATATCGCCCAATTATCATATCACACACACATAAACATATTTCCATTTAGCAAAAGCATGAAATGTTAATCACCTCTATATCGAGATCGAGCACATGGTGGAGATGATGATGTAGGGAGATCAAAAGTGCACAAAGCTCTTCTTGACAAAGATAGATCTAGTTAGGGGAAAATAGGTCACTTAACTAAATGCTACATCTACCTATCTAGCTAATTTGGGAGGAGACAACTTCAACTAGTGGAGGAGGAAGGAAAAAGAGAAAGGAGATGTATTAATGGAGGTGGTGTAGTTAGCTAGGAGTAATGAAGAGAGAGAAAGGTAGGTAGAAGAGGGAGAGTAATGGGGGAGAAGTATTGAGGAAGAATAAGAGTGAGAGAGGGAGGATGTGGGAGGTAGCGGAAAGGGAAGAGAGGAGATGGGGGAGGGGAGGATGGGTGGGGAAAGGTGGTGGTGTGTTGCGTCTTAGCAGTAGTGCGGGGGGGGGGGACGCGCTACTGATAAGAGCATAGCATCAGCGAGCTTTGCCCACACGCGCTACTACTAAGCTGGGCCAACCGTGTGCCTAATTTCAAAATTAGCAGTAGCGACTTGAGTCAAAACCGCCCTACTACTATTGCGTTAGCAGTAGCGCATGTGGTGACACCGTGCTACTATTAAACGTAGGTTGGTTGGTACTGTCGGTCGATATTTGTAGCAGCGCGGTTTGTCCAACATGCGCTACTACTAAATATGTATCAGTAGTGGGCTTTGCTTACCCGCGCTACTGCTAATTAGCAGTAGCGCTTCTTTTTGTACCGCGCTGCTGCTAAGATTCATTGTATAAGGTTTTCCCAAGTAGTGTAAGCGGGAATACTGCTTGTGCACCCACTTCCTTAAACCAAAGTTGTTCTATATGAGTCCACCATACCAACCTATATGGAGTATTTACCTGTCGTTCCAAGTAAATTTGCATGTGCCAAACTCTAAACCTTCAAATAATAATCTATTTTGTATGCCCAAATCGCTCATGTAGCAACTAGGGGATGTCAGTATCTTCCATGCTAGGTGGGTTATTTTCACAATGAGTGTTTATTCGCTTTTCATTCACGGGAAAGTGGATGGTAATCGGGATGCCCAGGTCCATTATCAAAATCAAATCAAAATATAATAATGAAACAAAACTCCCCCGGGACTGTTGTTGGTATGGACGGTACCCGTGGATTCAGCTAGCCGTGGAGTGTGTTTGTTGGAGGGGGAGTAAAACTTTACCATTCTGTTTGGGAACCGCCTATAATGTGTCTAGCATGGAAGATAGTGAGATTTGTTGGTTGTTATGTTTGCAATGAAAGCATGCCTCTCAAAATTATATTCATATCTGTTTTAAAAGCTTCGAGCTCTGGCACTTCTGCAAATGCCTACTTCCCTCTGCGAAAGGCCTATCTATTTACTTTTATTGTTTAGCCATCATCTTCTCATTAAAAGTATGACTGTGACTGGATCTCTTCTCCCATGAATTATAATGTCCAATCAGCCCTTGGTCTTCAGGGGTGCTCTGCATTTATGTTTTGCGGTCTTAGAAAGGGCTAGCAAGATATCATTTTGTCATATTGTATCATTATTGTTTTGAAAAAGTGTTGTCATCCAAGATATATTATTATTACTCACTAGTTGATTATGCCATTGATATGAGTAAATGTGAGACCTAAATGTTAGTGTGAATATGGTTAGTTCATAATTTTTGCCGAGAACCTGAACATTGGGTAGACATAATTGCAACAACAGGATCAAAGAGAGTTTGTAGAAGGTTTTCTTTGTCACTTTGAATTTGTCAACTGACTTGCTTGAGGACAAGAAATGGGTTAAGCTTAGGGAGTTGATACGTCTCCATCGTATCTACTTTTCTGAACTCTTTTGCCCTTGTTTTGGACTCTAATTTGCATGATTTGAATGGAACTAAACTAGATTGACGCTGTTTTCAGCAAAACTACCATGGTGTTATTTTTGTGCAGAAATAAAAGTTCTCAGATTGACCTAAAAATTTACTGAGAACATTTCTAGAATATATAAAAAATATATGCGTAAAAACATGCCAGAGGGGGGCCACCCAGGAGCCACAAGCCCTGGGGTCGCGTCTACCCCCAGAGTGCGCCCCCTAGCTTGTGGGGCCCCTGAAGCTCTAGCAACCCTAACTCCAACTCCATATATACCTATTCACAAAGAAAAAAATGAGAGAGAAGGATTCATCGCGTTTTATGATACAGAGCTGCCGCCACCTCTTGTTCTTCATCGAGAGGGCTGATCTCGAGTCCGTTCGAGGCTCCGGAGGGTGGAATCCGTCACCATCATCATCATCAACTTTCCTCCTGATGAGTACATGACTACCTTGGATACGAACAAAAATATTGCATACATGTATATTTGTGAGGTGATTTCTAATGCAAACTATGCAATAATTTATTTATGTTATCGAAGACAAAAAAAACTTCACAAACTTTTGTGTCATTTCTAATTGCAGTTGTATGGTACATTTGTACAATCCACATATGAATATAAGGGGAAAAGAGATATTTAGGTGCTCTTCAAAAAGTCCTCTCATGTCACTCTTTGGCCAAGAGAAGATAGAGTCCAAGTCTCTCACGTTCTGGATTCAGATTCGGACTACAGAGACATACCTGAATCCAAATGCCGACAACTCTTTCATACAGACTCCGAATTAGGTGATTCTTTTTTCGTTGGAAAGTAGATTTCGTGCTCTTTCCAACCCATTTGGACTCTCCTTAAAATTCACTAGGAGCGTTGAATTATCAAGGAAATAAACTGACGCTGCAGCAGAATCTGAGTCAAACTACAAGTCCAAAGGTGTTGCATCATGTCCACTTGGGCCCATGAGCCTTGTATGACCTAGCGTTAGTTTTAGGCTTCCCTCGGACATCCTCACACCTCGTTGGCCGCCGACCCTTGCTCCTATATAAGTAGATCCATCTAGTAGCTTTTGCCTTGGGATTTGTTTAGTTAAAAGTTGGCCATTGCAACTTTGTGTACTTCGTCTGTGTCCAACGACCAGACCAAGACCGCTTTCGGATCCCCAGTATTACCAATACTTCATCTATATCCACAATATTCGGATTGCTTTTATAATATTGCTTGTTCTTCGATTGTATGCAGGAATAGACCTTTGTGGTTAGGTTGATCGTGCTCTGGCGTGGTCAATAACCTCTCAGAGTTGGTTTAGTGATTGTTAAGGCGCAACGTCATGCAAGTTTGTAGTCAGATCATCAAAGTCGACTCCACCAAATTGATAGTTATCATCTCATTGAAATATCGGGACACCCTCGCCTCTATCAAGTGGTATCAGAGAAAAAATATTGCATACATGTATATTTGTGAGGTGATTTCTAATGCAAACTATGCAATAATTTATTTATGTCATCCAAGACAAAAATACTCCATAAACTTTTGTGTCATTTCTCATTGCAGGTGTATGGTACATTTGTACAATCCACATATGAAGATAAGGGGAAAAGAGATGTTTGTGTGCTCTTCAAAAGTTATCTCATGTCATTATTTGGCCAAGAGAAGATAGAGTCCAAGTCACTCACGTTCTGGATTCAGATTCGGACTGCACAGACATACCTGACTCAAAACACTGACAACTGTTTCATATGGACTCCGAATATGGTGATTCTTTTTTTGTTGGAAATTAGACTTCGTGCTCTTTCCAACTCATCTAGAATGACCTTCAAATTCGTCCGAAGTGTTGAGTTATGGACGAAACAATCTGACGTTGCAGCAGAATCCGAGTGAAACACTACTGGAATCAGCTACTTTGCCATCTGCCAGATCTTTGCCGTCCGCTAGCGGACGTCAAAGAAGCTCTTTGCCATCAGCTAACGAAAAGCAGACGGCAAAGAAAGAGCTGACGGTAAAGAAGGTCTTTGCGATCAGCCATCTCTTTGCCGTCAGCTAGCGGACGACAAAGAATCTTTGCCCTCCGCTAGCTGACGGCAAAGAGGGAGGTGGCACCCGCTAACAGGAAAACTTAACGTCCCCCTTCTTTACCGTCCGCAGCAGATGGCAAAGATAGAACAAAAGCTGATGGCAAAGGC
>NC_041391.1:367243453-367266015 GCF_002162155.2 Triticum dicoccoides | reverse complement strand
GACCCCCTGACCCCGTGAGCCCGTCATTGATTATAGTGATGATGATGATTATGCATTTATTGATGATACTGATCGAGATTATTATTGTACTTGATGATGATACACTTAGGTGATATACATATTATTATTCATGTCAGTATTTTCTTGCCATTGTACTAATTTCGTTTACTCTTTGTGATGGCAGGTGTTGAAAGAAGGTGGGCGCTGGTCGGGAGCGCTCCGAGGACCCTTCATCGTCAGCGCGTGCGACGAGGTCTTCCATTCCACATGCACCTCTCCGCCGAGCTTTGCTGGACAGTATGGCGACACCGTCGGGCCCTTCTTCGTCGACCGCGGTGCCGAGCAGGGGACGAGGTAAGAAGAAGAGAGCAGGTGGAGCACGTGGTCCCGGGAGAGGAGTTAGGGTGACTGCGAGGGCGCCTTCCTCGCCGCCACCCCCAGCTATTTCACCCGAGCACGTGACTGCTAGGGTGGACTCGTCCGAGGAGGAGGCTACACGGACTCCGGTCCACGAGCCTCCGGTCCACGGGCCTTCGGGACACGAGAGTTCGGCCCACGAGACCCCGGAGGAACACACGTCTGGATGGGGTACCTGGCCGGATGAGCCTGAGGGGCCGAGTGGCCATGCTGATGATGGTGGGGAGCCGACTGATATTGACGAGGAAGGGGGCACCTTCTACCAGCATGGTGCTACACGGCTCCCGGACGTGCCGGCGACCCGTGAGCAGAGGTGGTTGATTTTCCCTGATGGGGAGAGGTAAGTGCATTTAATCTTTTTGTACCCTTCTGCATTCACGTTTCTTCAAATATCTAATGCGTTGGCCTTGTCATGCTGCAGGGGTTGGGACCACCATCATAGTGTCCGCTGGCCCAACTCCGTCCTTCGAGTTCTTTGTCGGCAAAACTTCCCAGGGTTTGTTACGTTACCTGGTGAGGGTCGGCTTCCAGAGCATGGATTGAGTTGGGAGCACTACTTGGCTACCTCGTCCCCGCCAGGTGAGATTATCAACGGTGTCTTGTGCAAGACGAGGGCAGACATGGTGATTAGAAAGTTCTGGGTAATTTCTCCTTTACACAATTAAAAATCTTCAACTAGCTAGTTATTAATTGTACTAATCAATATTGTCTCATTTGATTGCAGACATTCTACTGGTGTGAGGAGGGATACGAGGAGGAGGCGGCAAATGTTATCGATAATGTTTGCAAGCGCCTACTACAGAACTTACGGCACGAGGCTCGGGTGCAGGCCGTTCGAGACTACTACGCCGCGCGTGGTATCAAGAAGACCAAGCCGGCGTGCCGCGAGAAGTTCTTGAGTAAGGATGAGTACATGAAGGTAATTCTTAAGGCCTAGTACTTTACTTCCTTCATTTAGTAATTCATAGCCGTAGCGCTCAAGTTTCTATTTCCTAACTTAGGCCCCTCCGACATGGTGTGCGGATCGGATGGATTGTTGGGAGGTGTTGGTCAATGAGTGGTGCTCAAAAGAATGGCGAACCCTCCACAACAAGGCCAAGGCAAACGTGCCCAAATGTAAGGTGTGCCACACCATCAAGGCAGCTCCAACTTATATCAGTACGGGCGGAACTGGGTATGTGGTTTGCTTCATGAATCATGCAATTCGTTCGTCATGCTAGCTTTCAGCCCTTTAATTACTAATTTTCTTTGTTTCTCTCTTTCAGACACGCTACAATAAGGCGGATAAGGTCCCAGAGGTGTACGACCTGTATGCCATGGCCCACACTAGCTCTTACAAGAAAGTCAAGGCATTCTCTACGTCTGACCTCGATGATCCAAAAAACTTCACCAACATCTCCTCCCACGACAAGCTCGTGAAATATAGAGATGAGGGGAAGGCGAGGAAAGGGGAGGACTTTAACCCGAGCCAGGGACCCATTTATACCGAGCTGCTGATGATATCTGGTGGCGGGAGGTCCCATTGCTCCATAGCCATGGGAGATGGACTTATCCGTTGTCCTAGCACTCTCCCGGAGATCAACGCGCGCCAGTCGAGCTCCGCTCCTGAGATAAGGCCTCGTGAACGGCCAGTCCAACTCGCCTTCAAGGTTAGTTATACATACTCAACTATCTTTCTCCATTACATTGTGTGCGCTTCCATCAATGATTACAAATGGTAACGAGGAGTGGTGTTGCAGGCTGCTATACAAAGTGAGAGAGATAGAATGGAGAAACTTCTGGCGGAGGCGGCAGAGAGGCAGCGGGAGTTGGAGGAGAGGACAACAAAGATGTTGGAGGAGGAGAGGGCACGGAATGACATGCAGGCAAGGGCCATGTACGAGCTCCTTGTGGTAAGTTTTTTCTACAAATTAGCCAAAACATTCATGTAGTGTTTGTCTTATTACTAACTAGTATGATTGAGTCCTCAAAACCAAATGTGCAGTCTGTGTGCGAGAAGTCCGGTCAGACCGCTCCGCTGATGCCAGTGATTGCTCCTGGGACCACGGTCAGTTTAATTTGAATGGACATTACTTGCTAGTCTTAACATTTGAGTGTCATCATGCTAACGAGACATTGGAAATGATCTTTGGTGTAGCGTAACTCCAGACAAGCATCGCACGATCCTTCTCTAGCTACCGGCACGAGCCACCCTGCTACAACACCTCCATGATCACGGTATGTGTCTCTAGTGTTTTTCTTAACAAATGCATAAAGACCTAGACTTAGCTTTATTTCCTCCAATATGCTTACCATAATGACTTAGAGTTAGCTTCTTTTCCTCCAAAATGACTTAATAAGCTTACTAACCTCCAAAACCATCCATCTTACCTAGGTTAGCTCTAAAATGATGCATTTTACCCAAGTTGGCTCTAAAATGACCCATTTTACCTAGATTAGCTCATAAACAATCCATTTCAACTAGGTTAGCTCCAAAATGACCCATCTTACCTAGGCTAGCTCCAAAATGACCCATTTTACCTAGATTAGCTCATAAATGATCCATTTCACCTAAATTAGCTCTTAAATGATCCATTTCACCTTAGTTAGCTAAAAACGGTCCATTTCACCTTAATTAGCTAAAAAACGATCAATTTCGCCTTACTTAGCTCATAAACGACCCATTTCAACTAAGTTAGCTCATAAATGATCCATTTCACCCAAGTTAGCTCAAATACGACCCATTTCAACTTAGTTAGCTCAAAAACAATCCATTTCACCTTAGTTAGCTCATAAACGACCCATTTGAACTAAGTTAGCTCATAGATGATCCATTTCACCTTAGTTAGCTCATGAACGACCCATTTCAACTTAGTTAGCTCATATATGATCCATTTCACCTAAGTTAGCTCATAAATGACATATACTTCTTGTTCTAGTCTTCTTCTTCTAGTCACCTATTTCTAACTTTCTTATTTGCCATTTTGCAGATTTCATTCACTTCATGAAAGCTAGCTTGCTATGATGGAGTGCTTGTTTTTTCTTTGATGAAACTTTGCATTGTATCTAGCTTGCTATGATGGAACTTGCTATATTGATCAAACTTTGCATTGTGATATGTATATGGATGGAACAATGTGTATCGATGGAACTTGCTTATGTATGAATGGATGAAACTTAATTATGTGCTGGATATATATGTGATATGTTTGCTGTTAAATAGCCCTGTGAAATATATCTATATATGTCATATATATTTGCTGTGAAAATTGTTGGATTCAGAAAAAACAAAAAAAGAGCCAATATACAGGCTCTTTGTCGTATGCCACCGACGGTAACGGCCTCTTTTCCGTCCGCCGCGGACGGCAAACAGGACACGTGGCAGCCAACTGTGCTTCCCGGGAGCTGGTCCATTTGGCCAGTTTGCCTATAGTGGCAGACGGCAAAGAGTGGTGACGTCATGCTGACACCATGCGGCGGATCGCAAAGGGCTGCTGTTAGCCACCTAACGGACTAACAGAGAATTTTTTGCCGTCTGCTTTCTTTGCCGTCCGCTGCGGATGGCAAAGGACCCTTTGCTGTCAGCCGCATAAAGCGGACGACAAAGTAGATGTTTGTCGGATCTTACTTTGCCGTCCATGTTTGCCGTCCGCCATTTGTGCCTTTGCTGTCCATCGTGGCAGACGGCAAAGTAGCTGATTCCTGTAGTGAAACTACAAGTCCAAAGGTGTTACATCACCTCCACTTGGGCCCATGAGCTTTGTACGACCTAGGGTTAGGTTTAGGCTGCCTTGGGACGTCCTCCCACCTCCTTGGCCGCCACTCCTTACTCCTATATAAGTAGATCCATCTAGTAGCTTTTTCCTTGGGATTTTCTTAGTTAAAAGTTAGCCATTGCAATTTCGTGTACTTCACTTGTGTCCAACCAACAGATCAAGACCGCTTTCAGATCCCCACTATTATCAATACTTCATCTATATTCGCAATATTCAGATTGCTTTTATCATATTTTTGCTTGTTCTTTGATTTCATGCAGGAATAGACCTTTGTGGTCAGGTTGATCATGCTCTGGCGTGGTAAATAACCTCTCGGAGTTGATTTACTAATTGCTAAGGAAAAACGTCGTGCATGTTTGTAGTTGGATCATCAAAGTCGACTCCATAAAATTGATAGTTATCATCTCATGGAAAGATCGGGACACCCTCGCCTCTATCAAGTGTCATCAGTTTTCAGGTTGCTCGGTAAGATTATAAAGTTTTCATAGTTTAGATTGCATCTATCATTCACCTACAGTCCACAAAAAGCCAAAAAAGTTAGATATATTCATCCTTTGTCCTAGCCAGTCTAAGCCTTTGCAATTTTCTTTTCATTGTTTGCATTATTGAATTATCGGTTGCATCATCGTGTCGAGTTGTTGGTCTTAGTGTCTAGTTTGGTTAGAGTTTCGAGTTCTGTTCACATTTGTCATGTCGCTGCTGCATCATTATCCCTTCCGCTGTTCACCACCACATCCATCAATTTCTACCACGTGCTACCCACCGTTCATTGTCATATTCATAGTTGAGGTCGTTCACATCTGTACTTGATCCAATCTTCATCTTATCTAGTTTGTTTTGGAAAGAGAGAAAAAAAGTTAGAAATAAAGAGAGAAAGACAAAGAAAAAAACTGAGAAAAAAGAGAAAAAACAAGATTCAGATCAATCTAGAGTCAATCTCGTAGCTGAAGCCAGTTTGGAATCTGTTTTGTGTACTGTTCAGTAAAACAGGCATATCTTCCTCATACGAAGTCTGTTTTGGCTCTATGAGTACTCAAATTAAAGCTAGCGACGAGCCGCATCTATATAGTTACAGAAGATAGTTAAATAATTGACACATCAAAATCGTCTTCTAAATAGGTCATTTTGCATATGAAGTTCGCGAACATAACTTGTTCCAGTTTTCAGGCCAGTTTTAGAACTTTTTGACTCCTCATATCAACTCGGAACTGAGTGGTTATTTTTGCGTTTGAAAGCTTGAGTCAGTGCCATTCTTGAGAAAAATCATCAGAAAACTGGCACAAACTTTGCCAGAGGAAAGTTGGAGAGAATGTTGTTGGTATCTTGGCAGTTATTTCACATCATTATCTTTGCTGCTATTGTGATCTTCACTTTTATCTTGCTGTCCAAAGCTACTTCATATCATTTATTGATGCTAGTTGTGCTATGCCGTGACCTCATTAGTGTTCTAGGATCGCGTCTCTAGTTTGGTCTAGTCTAGGACCAGCATAGTATAGTCGTTGACCGTTTATTCAACATTGCATCTCTGAATTGATTATTGCTAATCTTTCGCTACCAAATATTTAAGCATTCCAAACTCCACATATTTCTACACCGTGTATACATATGTTCCCCTGGCAATAGCTTTACTCAATCTTTGGAGTTATTTGACACCGCTAGTTGCCTGTCACCACCTGCTGCATGATAAGAACTTATAAGATATTGATATTTGCTATAGTGTGAACATTTTACCACCACATCCTAGTAGTTCATAGGAACATTATTCTTGGATTTTGTTTCTTCTTTTCGACTAACTATGGAAGGTTTCAGAGGTGTTAGTTCTTGGGCTTCATCGATCATGAGAGATTTTCCACCACATCTGAAAATACAACAACCGTCACAAGAGGAGCAACAACAGCAGAATGCACATAATCAGGTTAATGTTTTCATGCCACCATTTATTGGTAGTTTTAGGCCTGATTTATATATTGAATGGTAGTACGAAATAAATGCTATATTTGCTTCCCATAATTTTGATGAGCGTGGAAAATTTCAAGGTGTGATTAGTACTTTGAGTAGCTTTGCTTTAGTTTTGTGGAGTGAATATTGTCGGTTAAACCCCGATTTTATACCTACTACTTGGGATGATTCAAAACTTGTCATGAGAGATAGATTAGTTCATGTTTATTATACTCGTGGCATGATTAAAAAATTACAACATTTAAAACAAGGCACTGACACAGTAACGAAATATTATGATGATTTACAAACTAGATTTTTTTTTGACTGAACACTGTGAGGCAAAAGCCCCACAACCTTTTACTAAAATAGGCCCCAAGTCTTTACAAAAAAGTAAAACTATTTAAATCTAACTATGAGGAGGAAAGAAGCCTACATATAACTGTACAACAAATATATACAAATGTACAGAAGGAAATGCCACAGGATTAAGGTAGAGAATTGATCCATTAGAGAAGAAGGGCTTGATCGAAGACTTCATCCTATGTGAGTGTAGGGTGATGTCATGAATAAATTTGGCCTTCCAGCCGCCCAAAGTTGGCCTGATATTTCTGGATATCTTGTCATTCCTTGTGGTCCAGATGCTCCAAGCAGCAAGATAAACCACCTCAAAGAAAAAGGGGTATTGAAAACTTCTCTTGGCAGCCAAAATGCACTCCCTAGGGTTTAACCCTCCATACCAGGTAATCTGCAGATAATTCCAAACCCTATGGTTGAAAGTACACTTGAAGAAGAGATGATCTCTGTCATCATGCAATTGAGCCACACACATAGGGCAAAGATTATCATCCTCTTCAAATCTCCAATGCCTTCTCAGAAGCATTTCTCTCGTGTTTAGTCTATCATTCAGCATCAGCCAAGCAAAAACTTTGATTTTCATAATACACCTACTCTTCAATATCCATTTGCAAGGATCATCATCAGGAAGATGTGCATGAGCCATTGTATAATAACTCTTGGCAGAGTAAGGGCCTTTTCTAGGAGTTCATGACCAGGAATCAGGTTCATTAGGTCTTCTGTGCAAATAAGATAAAGTAGAGTTGAGAGCAACCAACTCATCCATTGCTTCATGTGATAGGGGCAACTGAAAATATGTGGCAATATCAAAGTCCTCAATAAAATCTTTGAAAGATATCTTGTCATCAAGGGATAAGGAGAAGAGCCTTGGGAATTTCTCCTTAATTGGCAGATGGTTTCCACCTAAGCTCCAAGCATAATGCCAAAACAGAGTACAATTTCCATCATTGATAGTGACAATAGAGTGAGCTCGATAATCATCGTTTAACTTCATGATGTCTCTCCACCATGAATACCCACACTGGACAGTTGCATGAGGGACTACCCCATTGTAATAAGAGTCCCAAATGAGAGAAACCCATGGTATATCAGCCTTATTGTAAAACTTACGCAAATGTTTAGTGAGCAAAGCCTTATTCTTTATTGCAAGGTTGATGATCCCCATGCCCCCTTTATCTTTTGGCTTACAAACCATAAGCCAGGCTGCTAAGGATTGTTTAGGAGTGTCAGCATTTCCTCTCCATAAACATTGCCTCATTATTATCTCAAGTTGATTGATAATAGCAGCAGGTAAGCTAAGACTTCAAAGAAAGTAGATGGGCATGAATGAAAGGACTGACTGCAGCAGCTGTAATCTTGCACCTTGGGAGAGCATGGAGGAACTAGTAGAGAGTCTCCTTTCAACTCTGTCCACAACAGGTACAAGGTCTTGCACCCTAGGTTTGGTAGTACCCACAGGCAATCCCAGGTGAGTGGAAGGGAGAGATCCAACCTGACAGCCAAAGATTGCAGCTAATCTAATGGCTTCATCTTGTGAAACATTGATGGGCAAAATGCATGACTTCTGGAAATTAACTTTTAAGCTAGTTGATTTGGAGAATGCATTGAGCATATTCTTGAGAGCTAACAATTGCCCCTCTTCATCTTGTATAATCAACAGGGTATCATCTGCATACTGCACTATGGGAACGTCTGGGTCATTGGATGGCATTGGGAGAGTAAGTAGTCCTTGTTGAAGCTTTGGTTGACCACAGATTGCAACAAAACAGCAGCAATAACAAAAAGAAGAGGTGACAGAGGGTCTCCTTGCCTTACACCTCTCTTACAATTGAATTGCTAGCCAGGTACACCATTGAGAAGGATAGAAGAAGATCCAGATGAAGGAGCTCTTTAACCCAACCAATCCATTTAGAATCAAAACCCTTGTATTTCAACATAAGAAGGATCAGATCATGTTCAATAGTGTCAAAAGCTTTAGCAGAATCAAGCTTAAGGATAAGTATGGGTCTCTTTGATTGATGACCCATATTGATTTTTATGATAAGATCTTGATTTAAGGAAACCATATTGATTTTTATGAATGCAGTCAGGTCCTCGTTATAATCAATACGGTTTCCTTAAATCAAGATCTAGCCAGCTTCTTCGCACCTTCAACCAGCTGAAGGCGGCGCGCCTCCAACGTCTCTGCATCAGCGTCTTCCGGAATGGGCGCAGTCAGGTCTTGTAGCGCCGCGCCAAGCGGGTCATGCGCTCCTCCGCCGGAGGGCTCGTCATGACTGATAACGAGCACCTCGGTGACGGTGCTTCCGCCGCTCTCCGCACGAGGGAGAGGCTCGTCGTAGACCACCACATTAGTGGGGAACGCGTCGAGCGACGCGGTGTCGGAGTCGACCAGCATCGGGTCGGTGGAACCTACAGACTCGAAGTCCATGGCAGGCTCGCTGGTGACGTGGAGTTGATCGAGGAGGCCCGCGAGGAGGCTCTCGGAGCCGCCCGTGCCTGCGTCGGATGCAGGTTCGTTAGAGATGCGACCCTCGCCAACAAGTTCGGCGAGGCGGCTAGCTCCGCAAGCGATATCAACGCCGTACAGCGCATCGGCGCAAGCTCCATCTGGCGTGCCTGGCTGGCGGCGCTCGCCAGGGAGGAAAAGGGTTCCTGTCCAGAACAGGTCTCCACATTGACGCTCGACGCCTTCAGCTGGTCGAAGGTGCGAAGAAGCTGGCTAGATCTTGATTTTTAAGGAAACCCATATTGACGCAGAGACGTATTCCAAACTCCAAGCAATGCAGTCCTCGATAGATCTTGATTTAAGGAAACCATATTGATTTTTATGAATGCATGTCAGGATAACTCTCTGCAGTCTATTTGCTAGAAGTTTAGTGAGAAACTTAAGACAAGTATTTGTGAGAGAGATTGGCCTGTAATCATTTGGTCCTTCAGGAGAAAGAACTTTTGGGATGAGAGTCACCAGGGAACCATTAATACTCTACAAAGAAATTCTTCCTTCATAGAAGTCACAGATTAATTTGAGAAAGTCATCCTTGATTATATGCCAACACTTCTTAACAAATAAGCCAGAAAAGCCATCAGGTCCTGGTGCTTTGTCAATAGGTAAATGCTTCAAAACCTCATTTATCTCATCATCCGTGAAAGGTCCAGATAAACTTTCAAGCCCAGGGACAGGCTGAATCAAAATTTTAAGATCAAACAATGTCAATTCTACTTGACACTCCCATTCTATCCTTATAAGAAGACCAAAGAAGTCCAGCCATTTCACTATGAGAGGATAGAGTCAACCCATCAGTTTTAATTAAACTGGAGATAGAATTCCTTCTAAATCTCTCATTTTCCATTGCTTGAAAAAACTTTTAATTTTCCTCCCCCACTTTAATCCATCTAATGGTGCATCTTTGCTTCCAATAAATGCACTGCAGATGAAGAAGTTCCTCAAGATGTAGCTTGACAATCCTTCTGAAATTGAATTTAGGCCTAGCCAAAGGTCTTTGCTCTTCTAGGTTATCAAAGGCAAGGATGACTGCATTACATGCATTCATCAGAAGTTTCAATCTGGATAAACCTGTTTGGCATTTCTTAAGATCTGTCCTTAACCTTTTAAAATTTTCAGTAATAATGGCAGCAGAATTAGACTTCCTTGTTGGGGCAGACCAAGATGTCTGAACACAATCCATGAACCCAGGCATATCTACCTAGTAATTTTCAAAACGAAAAACCTTAGCTTTAGGTATGGAGGTGGAGATAGAGACCACACAGGGCACATGATCAAAAGTAGTCTTGGCAAGAGGATAAACCATGGTATTAGGATATTCACTAGTCCAAGATGGTGTTGTGAAAAACCAATCTAGCTGCTCCAAAAGTGGAGATTCCTGCATATTTGACCAAGTATATGATCTTCTATAACACCCACGATGCAGCTATATCTCCCACGTGTCGAAGAATGACTTAGAGGCATAGAAGATAACCCAACTGCTAGATCCCCGATCATCCCAACTGGGCTCCACTACTAATCAGCATGAAACGAAACATAGCAACAACCAAGATCTTCGTTGAGCTCCCATCTAAGCTCGATGGCAACACCTGCACTGGTATCATCGGCACCTGCAACTGTTGTGATAGTATCTGGTGAGTCACGAGGACTCAACAATCTCAAAACCCGCGAGATCAAGACTATTTAAGCTTATGGGTAGGAAGGGGTAATGAGGTGGAGTTGCAGCAAGCACTAAGCAAATATGGTGGCTAACATACGCAAAAAAAGAGCGAGAAGAGAAGCAATGGAACGGTCGAGAAGCTAGAAGTGATCAAGAAGTGATCCTAAAACTACTTACGCACAATCATAACACAAAGACCGTGTTCACTTCCCGGACTCCCCTGAAAAGCGACCATCACGGCTACACACGCGGTTGATGCATTTTAATTAAGTCAAGTTTCAAGTTCTTTACAACTGGATATTAACAAATTCCCATCTGCCACATAACCGCGGGCATGGCTGTCGAAAGTTTATACCCTGCAGGGGCGTCCCAACTTAGCCCATCGCAAGCTCTCACAGTCAATGAAGGATATTCCTTCTCCCAGGAAGACCCGACCAGTCTCGGAATCCCGGTTTACAAGACATTTCGACAATGGTAAAACAAGACCAGCAAAGCCGCCCGATGTGCCGACAAATCCCGATAGGAGCTGCACATATCTTGTTCTCAGGGCACACCGGATGGGCAAGACATCGGGTTGGCATAGACCCTGGTTGCCCAGGGGGCACCGGACATCGCCCAGGTTGGACCAGCACCCGGAGGAGCACTGCCCGGGGGGGGGGGGTAAATAAAGATGACCCTTGAGTCTGCAGAACCCAAGGGAAAAGGCTTAGGTGGCAAATGTTAAAACCAAGGTTGGGCCTTGCTGGAGGAGTTTTATTGAAAGCGAACTGTCAAGGGGGTCCCATAAATCACCCAACCACGTAAGGAACGCAAAATCAAGGAACATAACACCGGTATGATGGAAACTAGGGCGGCAAGAGTGGAACAAAACACTAGGCATAAGGCCGAGTCTTCCACCCTTTACTAAGTATATAGATGCATTAATTAAATAAGAGATATTGTGATATCCCAACATAATCCGGATCCAAGATGGAGCAATCTTCAACTTCACCTGCAACTAACAACGCTATAAGAGGGGGCTGAGCAAAAGAAATGGTGCCATGGCAACATCCCGGTTCCGGCAACTCGATTGAGATGCTGGTGCAAAGGAACAAGTGTGGGTGCGCGAAACATGCAAGAGTGACGGGGAGTGATCCCGGATACCGGGTGTCCCACATGTCGGTGGCATGGCTTACGGAAAACGTGCAAGGAACAATTCGGACACAGTCCAAACATAGGGTGCATCTCATACAACACATGCATTTGGTCCAAGGACGTTGTCTCGGGGTTATACCTTCGAAGCGTGCCTACTCGGAGCGGGTCGAGTTCGTAGTGGAAGTAGTGGAAGTAGACGTTCTCGCGACGGTAGTGGAAGTAGTGGTACACGGCGACTGTAGTGGAAGTAGTGGTTCACGTTTCGTAGATGTTCGGGGTCGTCGGGCTTGCCAGTCTTGTCAACTCGAAGGGGTACTTAGCGTCTAGTGTAGCAACCTCGCAATGCACCGTTGTAGTGGTGGTCTTGGAGGTTCGTGACCGAGGCATGGAGAAGGAGTTGCAGGCGGGAGTGACTAGAGATGGCGGATGCAGGGGCTCAGGGCGAGAGGAGCAGATAGAGGCTTGGTCTCCTCGAGCCATGGGGATGGCCCAAAACAGGCTGCTGCAGGAGGCCGAGGGGAGCAGCGGGGTCTTGGATGGCGACGCGGGACCTGACGGCAGCTTAGCGTGGGCGCCGGGGTTCATGCAGCGCCATGGGAAACAAGGCAGGGGAGACGCTGGTTCTGGTCCAGTGGCGGCGGAGAGCTTGGAGGCGAGGCAACGAGCTCGATGCACGCGGCGTCGAGAGGGAAGGAGAAGGACGGCTGGGACAGGGCGATGGGGCCGACCAGATCTGGAGCTTGAGGCGGCGGCGCTGTGGAGGTCCGACCGATGCCACGGACGACGTGGCGACTGCTAGCGATGGGGGATCGAGGAGGTCGGGCGAGGCAGAGACGACGAGGAGGGTGGTGGCTGGCTGATGGAGAAGGGCGCGAGGCGCGCATGGCCATGGGGTATCCCTCTCCTATGTGCGCGAGGAGAGAGACAAGTGGAGGGGAAAGGGGATCGAGCCGAGGCTCTTCCTGGCGGCGCAAGCGAGGGGAACGAGGAGGAGGAGGAGATGGATCGGGGGAAGGCTAGGGTTATAGGTTTATGTGGGTTGGCTGGGCTAATGGGCCAGCTTAGTTGGTCGGGCCTAAGAGGCTGGCGGGTGCAGGCTCTCTCTCTCCCTTCCTCTCATATTTTCCTTAACAGAAAAGAATTAGAGAGAATAAAAGAAAGAAAGGGTTAGGGAAAGAATATGCGCAAGGGGTTAATTTCCCTGGACTCACAAAAATAAGCTTGATCCAAGAAAATGGAAAGTTGAATTCCACCTCATTTGAATTTAATTCAAATGAGTGTGAGAAAGAAGTGGTTATTCGGTATGTCCAAAAATGTTGAGAAATTTGGTGGAGCTCGGGAAAATGACGAAAGAATTTATGGGCAGAGTTGGAGACCAAGAATTGAGATAACAAAGGCACTGGGATTTATTTTCAAGTGTGTTATGATGAATTCCAAATAATGAAATATTTATTATAGCTCCCTAATAATAGTAGGAGACTTTGAATATGTTTTAAAGAGAAATCACTATGTGAATATCCCTCGATTTAAATAGATCAACAATCTATGCAATTTATTTAGGTGAGTTTTAAAAAGGGGTTGCATGATGACATGATGCAATGCACATGATGCAAGGATGAATGCAACGAACAAAACAAATCACATGACGAAACTCGGAATACAAGGAAGGCATCTGGAGCATCGGTCTCGGGGTGTTACATCTTCCTTTTAAAGGTAGTTCAATGAGGCCCAAATGCCCAATAACCTCATTGAAAATAAACATGTCATTAATATCTCCTCCAGGCAAATTTCTATTCTCCATTGATCTGATGAAATTAAAATCTCCTAAGAATAACCAGAGATCATCTTGTGAGATTTGTATGTGATATAACCAATGCACAAATTTTAGAGAATTGTGTTGCTGTCATGAATGCATCATGTGATCAAACAATTGAAAGACCAACAATTTTGTGTGCAACCATTGAATTAACTGTTGATGCGAAACTACCAATGTTTACTCATTTTCATATGCCTCTAATCTTGGTGATGATTCTGTGACCAATGACTTATTGCATGTTTGCTTATTTAAGCATGTTGTAGCATGTAAATTTGATGCAAGTAAGGTTTATTCACAAATTTTAGGATGGTTTAATAATGAACATTGTCAACCTTTTGAAATGAATAAGAGCTTCACTTATATGTGCAAACTGAGTTGAAATATTTTCATGCCTTCTACTTCTTGTGATAATATTTTGGCTTTAGATTTTATGAATTATGAAGGTAACTCATGTATACATGTGTCATATGTGCAAAACCAAGGGAAGTAAAAATGGATGACATGTACATATACAACATGTACACCTTGTCTCTTTTGTTAGCCACATTTCAGATTAAGCAACGCCGAGGACGGCTTTGTTTTCAAGAAGGGGATGATGATGAGGACATAGATACCTTGGATATGAACAAAAATATTGCATACATGTGTATTTGTGAGGTGATTTCTAATGCAAACTATGCAATAATTTATTTGTGTCATCCAAGACAAAAATACTTCACAAACTTTTGTGTCATTTCTAATTGCAGGTGTATGGTACATTTGTACAATCCACATATGAAGATAAGGGGAAAAGAGATGTTTAGGTGATGTTCAAAAAGTCCTCTCATGTCACTCTTTGGCCAAGAGAAGATAGAGTCCAAGTCTCTCATGTTCCATATTCAGATTCGGACTGCACAGACATACCTGACTCAAAACGCCGACAACTCTTTCATATGGACTCCGAATTGGGTGATTCTTTTTTTTTGTTGCAAAGTAGATTTTTTGCTATTTCTAACCCATTTGGAGTCACCTTCAAGTTCGTCTAGAGTGTTGAGTTATTGACGAAGCAATCTGACGCTGCAGCATCCGAGTCAAACTACATGTCCAAAGGTATTGCATCACCTCCACTTGTGCCCATAAGCCTTGTATGACCTAGGGTTAGTTTTAGGATGCCTGGGACGTCCTCCCACCTCCTTGGCCGCCACCCCTTGCTCCTATATAAGTAGATCCATCTAGTAGCTTTTTTCCTTGGGATTTGTTTAGTTAAATGTTAGCCATTGCAACTTCGTGTACTTCGTTTGTGTCCAACGACCAGACCAAGACCTCTTTTGGATCCTCACTATTATCAATACTTCATCTATATTCGCCATGTTCAGATTGCTGTTATCATATTCTTGCTTGTTCTTTGATTGCGTGCAGGAATAGACCTTTGTGGTCAGGTTGATCATGCTCTGGCGTGGTCAGTAACCTCTCGGTGTTGGTTTAGCGATTGCTAAGGCGCAACGTCGTGCATGTTTGTAGTCGGATCATCAAAGTCGACTCCACCAAATTGATAGTTATTATCTCATTGAAAGATCGAGAGACCATCGCCTCTATCACCTTCATCACCAATTTCATGATGCTCACCGTCGTGAGTGAGTAATTCCACCGTAGGCTTGCTGGACGGTGATGGGTTGGATGGGATTTATCATGTAATCGAGTTAGTTTTGCTATGGTTTGATCCGTAGTATCCACTATGTTCTGAGATTGATGTTGCTATGACTTTGCTATGCTTAATGCTTGTCACTAGGGCCCAAGTGCCATGATTTCATATCTCAACCTATTATGTTTTCATGAATATATGTGAGGTCTTGATCCTATCTTGCAAGTGGTAGACACCTATTATGAGTTATGATCCGCATAACCTAAGGTGACAATAATTGGGATTCTTTCCAGTGATTACCGTAGTCTGAGGAGTTCATGTTTTCACTAAGTGCTAATGATTTGTTCCTGTTCTCTATTAAAAGGAGGCCTTAATATTCCTTAGTTTCCATTAGGACCACGCTGCCACGGGAGGGTAGGACAAAAGATGTCATGCAAGTTCTTTTCCATAAGCACATATGACTATATACGGAATACATGCCTACATTATATTGATGAATTGGAGCTAGTTCTGTGTCACCCTAGGTTATGACTACTACATGAAGAATATCGTCCAACACAATTATCATTGTCGATCCAATGCCTACGAGCTTTTCACATATTGATTTTGCTAAGTTACTTTCGTTGCTACTGTTGTTACAATAACTACAAACTGCTACTCTTAATATTACCACTATTACCGTTACTGTCATACTACTTACTACTTCTTGAGCTTGCATTAGTTTTTCCCTTGAAGAGGAAAGGGTGATGCAACAAAGTAGAGATAAGTATTTCCCTCAGTTTGAGAACCAAGGTATCAATCCAGTAGGAGATAACGCACAAATCATCGAATACCTCCACAAACAATCAAACAACTTGCACCCAATGCGATAAAGAGGTTGTCAATCCCTTCACGGTTACTTGCAAAAGTGAGATCTGATAGAGATAGATAAATGATAAAGTAAATGTTTTTGGTATTTTTGGTTTATAGATTGGAAAGTAAAAGATTGCAATAATAGTATATCAGAAACTAATATTGTAGATCGGAAACTTTTATGATGGAAAATAGACCCGGGGGCCATATATTTCACTAGAGGCTTCTCTCAAGATAGCAAATAATACGGTGGGTGAACAAATTACTACCGAGCAATTGATAGTAAAGCACAAAGTTATGAAGATATCTAAGGCAATGATCATGAATATAGGCATCACATTCGTGTCAAGTAGACCGAAACGATTCTGCAGCTACTACTATTACTCCACACATCGACTGCTATCCAACATGCATCTAAAGTAGTAAGTTCATAAATAATGGAGTAATGCATTAAGTAAGATGACATGATGTAGAGGAGTTAACTGAAGCAATATGATGAAAACCCCATCTTTCTATCCTTGATGGAAACAATACAATGCGTGCCTTGCTGCCCCTACTTTCACCGGGAAAGGACACCGCAAGATTGAACCCAAAGCTAAGCACTTCTCTCATTGCAAGAAAAACCAATCTAGTTGGCCAAACAAACCGATTGTTTGAAGAGAATTAAAAAGATATCAAATCATGCAGATAAGAATTCAGAGAAGATTCAAATAATATTCATAGATAAGATGATCATAAATCCATAATTCATCAGATCTCGGCAAACACACCACAAAAGAGTATTACATCGAATAGATCTCCAAGAACATCAAGGAGAACATGGTATTTAGAATCAAAGAGAGAGAAGAAGCCAGCTAGCTACTAGCTATGGACCCATAAGTTTGTGGTAAACTACTCACGCTTCATCGGAAGGGCAATAGAGTTGATGTAGAAGCCCTATGTGATCGAGTCCCCCTCCAGCAGGACGCCGAAAAGGGCCCTAGATGGGATCTCACGGGTACAGAAGGTTGCGTTGGCAGACAAGTGTTTTTGTGGATGCCTCTATTGGTTTGGGGGTGTATGGGAATATATAGGTGAAAGAATTTGGTCAGGAGGGTCACGGGGGCCCACAAGGGTGGGGGGCGTTCCCTATCCCCCTGGGCGTGCCCTCCGTCCATGTGGCCGCTTTGTGGCTCCTTCGACTTCATATCCAAGTCTCCTGGTTGTCTTCTGGTCCAATAAAAATCATCGTGAATGTTTCATTCCGTTTGGCCTCCGTTTGGTATTCCTTTTCTGCGAAACTCAAAAAAAGGAAAAAACAGGAACTGGCACTGGGCTCTAGGTTAATAGGTTAGTCCCAAAAATAATATAAATAGAATATTAATGCATATAAAACAACCAAAACAGATAATATAATAGCATGGAACAATAAAAAATTATAGATACGTTCGAGACGTATCAAGCTTAATTCGTGCTCGTCCTCGAGTAGGTAAACGATAAAAACAAAAAATTTGACGTGGAATGCTACCGAACATGTTTATCCATGTAATTTTCTTTATTGTGGCATGAATGTTCAGATCCATAAGATTCAAAAGAAACTTTAATATTGACATAAAAACAATAATACCTCAAGCATACTAACAAGGCAATTATGTCTTCTCCAAATAACATGGCTAAAGAAAGCTTATCCCTACAAAATCATATAGTCTCGCTATGCTCCATCTTCATCATATAAAATATTCAAATCATGCACAACCCCGGTTTCAGCCAAGAAATTGTTTCATACCTTCATATTCTCAAACTGTTTCAACTTTCACGCAATACATGATCGTGAGCCATGGACATAGCACTATAGGTGGAATAGAATATGGTGGTTGTGGAGAAAAAAAGAGGGAGATACTCTCACATAAACTAGGCATATCAATGGGCTATGGAGATGCCCATCAATAGATATCAACGTGAGTGAGTAGGGATTGCCATGCAACGGATGCACTAGAGCTATAAGTTTATCAAAGCTCAAAAAGAAAAACTAAGTGGGTGTGCATCCAACTTTCTTTGCTCATGAAGACCTAGGGCGATTTGAGGAACCCCATCGTTGGAATATACAAGCCAAGTTCTATAATAAAAAATTCCCACTAGTATATGAAAGTGACAAAATAGGAGACTCTCTATCATGTAGACCATGGTGCTACTTTGAAGCACAAGTGTGGAAAAAGGATAGTAATATTGCCCCTTCTCACTTTTTCTCTCATTTTTTTTCTATTTTTTGGCCTCCGTTTTTTATTTCCTCACAGACAATGCTCTAATAATGATGACCATCACACTTCTATTTACTTAAAACTGAAAAAATACAACTTGATACTTAGAAAAAAATATGACTCTATATGAATTCCTCCAACGGTGTACCAGGATGTGCAATGAATCAAGAGTGACATGTATGAAAGAATTATGAAAGGTGGCTTTGCCACAAATATGATGTCAACTACATGATCATGTAAAACAATATGACAATGACGAATCGTGTCATAATAAACTGAATGGTGGAAAGCTGCATGGCAATATATCTCGGAATGGCTATGGAAATGCCATAATAGGCAAGTATGGTGGCTCTTTTTAGGAAGGTATATGGTGGGTGTATGGTACCGGCGAAATTTGCACGGCACAAGAGAGGCTAGCAATGGTGGAAGGGTGAGAGTGCATATAATCCATGGACTCATCATTAGTCATAAAGAAGTCACATACTTATTGCAAAAATCTATTAGTCATCGAAACCAAGCACTAGCGGATGCTCGTAGGGGAAGGGTTGGTAGAAGTTAACCATCGCACTATCCCGACCTCCACACAAAGTACGACAATCAAAAAATACCTCATGCTCTAATTTCATTACATAACGGTCACCATATGTGCATGCTACGGGAATCACAAACCTCAACACAAGTATCTATCAAATTCACAATTAATCCACTAGCATGACTCTAATATCATCATCTTCATATCTCAAAACAATCATAAGGAATCAAACTTCTCATAGTATTCAATGCACTTTATATGAATGTTTTTTTATATCCCTCTTGGATGCCTACACTACAAAAAAAGACACATCCGTGACATTTTGGGTTGAACGAATTTTTTTCCTGTCATGCTTATGACACTTCTATAACGATAATTGTGACAAAACCCGATATCATCATATATGTGGTGGGCTCCTACTTATATGACAAAAAATCATGACAAAAAATTAGCTTTTCGTCCTGGGCGGGCCAGAGACATAGTTGCATGACATTCTTTGGTCCGTCCATGACGGGAAAAACCGTGGTAGAAGCGAGGGCGAGGAAAATATCAGGGAGTTCCTAGTTACGGTGGGTGGTCGAGGGCTGAGCGATGCATGTTTCTCTCGTGCACGTACATGCGTGGGTGTGAGGCGTTGGGCTCTAACTTAATCCGAGTGAGGCATTCGCCTACTGAACCCGAGCGATTGTACTGCAGGCTACGCGTTATTGAACCCGATTGATCGATCGATCCCTGGCTGTTAACTAAACTCGATCGAGCGATTCCTTCACTACTGCTGCTAACTGAAGCCGAGCGAACCTACTGCCTCCTTCCCTTGATGAACAGTGAGCGTTGTTGGGGAGGGGGGTTGGATGAACAGTTCCTGGTGGGGGGTTGGATGAACAGGACCCCGTGGTAGTAGAGGTCGTTGTCGTTGGATGAACAGGACCCTGATCGATCGAGCTAGTTGGGAGTGGATGAACAGGACCCCGTGGAGGGATGGATGAACAGCATGACCCCGTGGAGGGCTGGTTGAACAGTAGCCGGTCAAGGGCTGGATGAACAGTAGCCCGTGGAGGGGAGAGTGCTGGTTGAAGAGTAGCCGGTGGAGGAGCGGTGGAGGCTGGATGAACAGGAGCCCATGGATGAACAGTCACAGGTGGAGGCTGGAGGAGGTCGACGGTGGATGAACAGTAGCCCATGGAGGTTGGAGGAGGTCGAAGATGGAGATGAACAGTAGCCCGTGGAGTCCCGTTTTGCGGTACGCCACACTCCTCCCGATAAACAGTAGCCTGTTTCAACCGTAGGTGCTCCAACACAAGTCTGTTTCCTCCGTTTTCCGGTATGCCACACCCTTCCTGATCAACAGGACCCTGTTTCGACCGTACACGGTGAACACAAATCCGTTTCCTCCGTTTTACGGTACGCCAGACCCTTCTCGATGAATAGGACCCCATTTTGACTATACGGGGTTTTAGAAGGCCCGTTTCCTCCGTTCTGCGGCACACCATACCTCATTTTAGCTGTTCCGTCCAAGCCGGTTGGCTCCCGATGAACACAATGATGTAGTTTCTCTTTATGACCCAACCGGTTGGTTGCCCATGAACAGGACGCTGTCGCCACCTCTCCATGTACACGAGCCCTGACTGTACGTATGCGCGAGTAGGCATTCGAGACCCCGCCCATATGTACGTATGTGGCCGTATTTACTTTCTTACACCCTGGCTGTATGTACGTGTACATGCTATGTGCACACATCTACTACGAATTGTGCCCTTCCTTACTCGGCCACGGTTCATCGCTGCAGCCTGCAAACAGACCGATCACTAGTATGTATGTACACATTCGCAACCAGAGTGACAACACTGTGTACGCTTCGACCAGGTGGGTCCCGACTGTCAGGCACTTCCTTGCGTGTGAACATGTAGCTGGTGGGTCCCAGCAGTCAGGGGGAAATGTTTTTTCACAAAGTACGGTGGCCCGTATGGTGGGTCCCTGCTGTCAGGTGGAGGAATCATTATTTTGCGCGTAATAAGGAGGCACTTCCTTGCTGCGGCCGTGGACCCAGCTCTCAGCCTCTCCACGTATAGTACTCTTCCGATGGAAGTCGTTCCATGACCACATTAACCATGCCGCACTGAGAGCACCAAGGCGGTGGTGGACGGCGAGGCCTAGGAAGCTGACGACGCAGAGTCGAGGAAGACGCGACAGTGTATGCCCACGCGGAGAGAAGTACGAGGGTTCACTGGTTCGGCTGCAGTGTGAGGCTGATGTCGCCGCAGAATAACAGGGGGTGTGGGTGAGTAGAGGGATGGCCTGGCCAGTGGTGGGAGTAGTAGGGGGCAGTGAGGCCTCCACGGTAGCACAGCCGGCCATGGAAGGCAGGAGCACGCGACACGACTGGCGCGAGCGGCTGGAGCAAGAAAACCAGAGGTTGAAGAATCACTACGGCCATTGGATGGACATCGTACGGTCACTGGAGCTAGAATCATTCATATTGACTAAGTTGACAAAGCCCTCCGTCCGCGTCAATTTAGTAGGCCCACAAGTCAGCCTTCCACTATTGTGGGTCCCAGCTAGCAGGGGGGTATTCTTTTTTTGTGCATAATAAGGAGGTACTTTCTTGCGTGCGAAGATATAGCTGGTGTGTCCGATCTGTCAGCGGGAGGAAAGTTTTTTTGCGAATTTGAGAGGCCTTTCCCGTGGGTCCCAACTGTCAGGTGGACGAATCATTATTTTGCACGTAATAAGGGGGCACTTCCTTCCCTGCGGCCGTGGACCCAACTGTCAGCCTCTCCATGTACAGTCATCTTCTAATGGATGTCGTTCATTGACCATGTTGAGCACGCCACCGAGAGAACCAGGGCGGTGGACGACGGCGAGGACCCAGACTAGAACGACCTAGAGAAGCCCCACTGTTTTCGTGTAATAAGGAGGCACTTTGTGGGTCCCTACTGTCAGCCTCTCCACTTGCATCCCTCTTCTGATGGATGTTGTTTGTTGACCATGTTGACCACGCCTCGCCGAGAGCACAAACGCGGTGGACGAGGGCGAGGCCCAGGAAGGGAACGACCCGGAGCCGGCGAAGCCACAACAGCTGATGCCCATGCTGAGGGGAGTATGAGGGCTGACTGGTCGGCTGCTGGGTGAGGCTGACGTCGCCGGAAAATAACAGGATATGCGGGTGGGCAGAGGGATGGCCTGGCGGCAGCTCAACCGACCATGGGAGGAGGGAGCAGGCAGTCCCGCTGGCACTGATTTGGGCGGCTGGTGCAGGAAGATCAGAGATTAAAGAAGCACGATGGCCGTTGGATGGACATCCAACAGTCATTGCTCTGTCTTGACTTAGTTGACAAAGCCTTGTGTACCCATCATAATTTTTTTAGGACAGTGTCATCGTCAACCAAGTAGGCCCAGAAATCAACCTCCAAATCTGTGAAAAACAGCATACAACCCATTAGCCGTTATTTTCAATAATTTACAGCCCATTTGCTAATTCTTAAAGATATTTTGAAGCCCATATTCTTTTTATTAGCATTACAGACCATATTTTGGGCACTGCTAAAAAATTCAACGAAATTTTGCATATTTCGGTGGGGTCCGAACTCTTTTAATCACGAAATTTCAGTTATGTTAAAAATAATTTTTAAAAACTTATATCAAAATAAAATTCAAAAAAATCTCCACAAAAAAATGATTGAAATTTAAAATCTTGAAAACCTGTGGAAAACATCATACAACCCATTAGCCATTATTTT
>NC_041391.1:367230323-367243309 GCF_002162155.2 Triticum dicoccoides | reverse complement strand
ATATTATTTTCATTAGCATTACAAACCATATTTTTGGCACCACTAAAAAATTCAACAAAAATTTGCATATTTCGGTGAGGTCCAAACTATTTTAATCACGAAATTTCGAGTTATCTTAAAAATAATTTTTAAAAACTTATATCAAAATAAAATTCAAAAAAATCTCCACAAAAAATGATTGAAAATTAAAATCTTGAAAATCTGTGGAAAACAACATACAACCCATTAGCCATTATTTTCAATAATTTACAGCCCATTTGCTAATTCTTAAGGATATTTTGAAGCCCATATTCTTTTTATTAGCATTACAGACCATATTTTGGGCACTCCTAAAAAATTCGACAAAATTTTGCATATTTCGATGGGGTCCAAACTCTTTTAATCACGATATTTCAAGTCACGTTAAAAATGATTTTTAAAAACTTATATCAAAATAAAATTCAAAAAAATTCTCTACAAAAAATGATTGAAATTTAAAATCTTGACTAGCAAGATGCTAACGCACGGAACATCAAGATGCATTTGTATAAGTAGTTTATATTGTGGGATAAAAAGGATGAATGAGGGAAGGCCTTATCTGCAAATGTGGAGAGGAGTGCGGGTAAATTGTCATAGTTTCCTTCCTATTCGTTAGATATAGATCAGACGGCCTATAC
This sequence comes from Triticum dicoccoides, assembly GCF_002162155.2. Lineage (NCBI taxonomy): Eukaryota > Viridiplantae > Streptophyta > Magnoliopsida > Poales > Poaceae > Triticum > Triticum dicoccoides. Next base: position 367,242,653 of record NC_041391.1, on the reverse strand, counting down.
TGCAGGATGGCAAGCACACCATCATCACCAACTCTGTTTTTATAATAGACATAGATATAGAAGATAGTACAGATAGAGATAGAGATAGAGAAACCCGCATGGAATGCGAGAAACCCACTCCGGCCACACATGTCCGTTCAGGAGCAGGACGCCACCCATGCTCCTCCTTCCACCATTTCCTGCTTTTTATAAGAGTAAAGAAATCCAGAAAAAACAATATTTGAATGTAATTGTCAGTTGGCTTAGGTTTAAAAATTTACAACCCATTTCTTACTAACTTATAGCCTATTTTCTGCGGAAGCCCATTTCTTACTACTTACATCCCTCCTTGTCTTGAAAGATTTGCAGCCCAGCAGGGCTGAGAAAAGCAAGTACGCCTCAGTTGGGTATTCTCCAAAAGAAAACTGAGCTAGCCATTTTCAGAGAGAAAAAAGATATCAACTGGGCTCGTCATGTTTTTTTAGCAAAGGAACTGGGCTCGTCATGTGCTTAAATAAAAGCGTAAGCGTGGGCTAGATGGGCCACAACCCCCGCACAGCTCGCAGTTGATTGAGCTCCATCTCTAAAACTAAAAAACAACTGGGCGAGCTGCTGTGTCCCTGGTATTATCCGCTCGTTGTGTAATTTTCTCGTTTATTGACTACATTGACAACGGCATGGGACCGAGGAAGTTTTTTTGGCTTGTAATAACGAGGCACCTGCTTGTGTAATGCAATGACCCTGGTGGGTCCCTACTGCCAGCCTCTCCTCGTACAGTCATCTCCTGATTCCTCTCGGTTGTTGACCATGTTGAAAACGCCAGACGGCGGCAGGAACCTCGAGCGAACCAAGGCAGACAACAATGGCGAGGCCTCGGATGGGAACGAACAGGAGCCGTGGAAGATGCGGTAGTGTAGTGGCAGGTGCAGGGGAGTACTAGGAGTAGCGGAGGTTCAGCCTATGTCCTAGGTAAGCAATGCAACTACGGTGAGCTACAGTGTCATTTCTGCTACAGTACGCTACAGTTAACAAAGAACAAATCCACCACGCCAGTGTCAAGATCATCAAGATATGATACGCCATGTTTGCGCTATGCAACAAGAAAAGAAGTTGCGCATTGCTGTGCTCCTTTGGGACTGGTGGATGTTGAGGAACAAAGCCAATGCAGGTGAAGTATAGAAGAAGGCAGCAGAAATCAGTTCTTTCATCACAAAACACTTGACTGATTTCACTTCGGTGAACATTCAGAAAATGCCCTAGCCGCAACAACCCCAGGTTTGGATCCCTCCATCTACAAACTTGATCAAGATAATTATGGATGCTGCTTTTCATGTGGAGTCTGAGACTGGTGCATGGGGTTTCATTGCGAGAGACAAAATAGGTGATTTCCTGGCGGCTGATGTTGGCAAGATGAACCATGTAAGATCTGCGCTGCACGCGGAAGTGATCGCTTGTCTGCGAGCTATTGAAGGGGCAGCTAACCTGGGTGCACAACGTATCAGTATTGAATCGGACTGTTTGACAATAATTTCTACACTTAAAGGGCGGGGCTATGATGCTGCGGAGCTGGGAGTTCTGTTTAGAGAAGAAAGAAGCCTATGCATGCCTCTTTTGTTCTCTAAATTAATGTTTTGTCCCTGGAATTGTAACCATGTGGCGCATGCTTTGGCACAGTTTGCTCTGGGAGCTGCTGAACCCCTCCATGTGTGGGCGAATGTTGCCCCAGATTTTGTTTCTGTATTGGTGAATGCTGATATGGCTTCCCAAGTTTAAGTGGAATATAATTTGTTCCCTCTCAAAAAAATCCACCATGCCCCAGGCCAAGCCATGGCTGTTGGGGCCTAGAACCGCCTTTGAGTACGAGGGCAACAACATGTAACTCAAGCTTACAAACAGTACAAAAAGCCCAAGGCTTAATTGTTCATCAAATTTAGAAAAAACCAAGATTGAACATGGCAATAACATCTAACCCAACCACTCTCTTTTGCAGCCACAAACAAATGGATCAGTCTGATCCATAAAATCAACATCCTGTGCAAAAAAAATCTATTGGAGGATGACTACAAGTTGTTGTAAATAGAAGACGATCACATTCAGAAGCCCATTTGTCCACCTGAAACTTCTTTTTTTGCTATTCAACATGTCTGTCCGTGAGAAATCTCTCATTGAAGTACTTAAGCCTCATGGACAGTAGTAACCTCGCATTTAACAGGAAGAATGTGACAAAGCTTCTGTTTGCCTCGTTGGATGCATATTCCATCGTTATTGTCCTCAAACGAATGTCATGAGAACTGGGAAAATCCTAGTGCTTATTACGCCACTAATTGGTTATATGTTCTTCTCCATGTGTTAGTGCCTAAGTAGACATGAATATTGAAAACAGTTAAGGTCTGAAAAAGAGCAGGTCGAAAGAGAGACAGTTGAACAATTAATTCTAGTACAATATGTTGGAAATATGCCCTAGACGCAATAATAAAAGGGTTATTATTATATTTCCTTGTTCGTGATAATTGTCTTTTATTCATGCTATAACTGTATTATCCGGAAACCGTAATACACGTGTGAATACATAGACCATAAACATGTCCCTAGTGAGCCTCTAGTTGACTAGCTCGTTGGTCAATAGATAGTCATGGTTTCCTGAGTATGGACATTAGATGTCATTGACAACGGGGTCACATCATTGGGAGAATGATGTGATGGACAAGACCCAATCCTAAGCATAGCACAAGATCATGTAGTTCGTTTTGCTAGAGCTTTTTCAATGTCAAGTATCTCTTCCTTAGACCATGAGATCGTGTAACTCCCGGATACCGTAAGAGTGCTTTGGGTGTACCAAACGTCACAACATAACTGGGTGACTATAAAGGTGCACTACAGGTATCTCCGAAAGTGTCTGTTGGGTTGACACGGATCAAGACTGGGATTTGTCACTCCGTATGACGGAGAGGTATCTCTGGGCCCACACGGTAATGCATCATCATAATGAGCTCAAAGTGACCAAGTGTTTGGTCACGGGATCATGCATTACTGTACGAGTAAAGTGACTTGCCGGTAACGAGACTGAACGAGGTATTGGGATACCGACGATCGAGTCTCGGGCATGTAACGTACCGATTGAGAAAGGGAATTTTATACGGGGTTGATTGAATCCTTGACATCGTGATTCATCCGATGACATCATCGAGGAGCATGTGGGAGCCAACATGGGTATCCAGATCCCGCTGTTGGTTATTGACCAGAGAGCCGTCTCGGTCATGTCTGCGTGTCTCCCGAACCCGTAGGGTCTACACACTTAAGGTTCGGTGACGCTAGGGTTATTAGGAAGACTTGTATGTGATTACCGAAAGTTGTTCGGAGTCCCGGATGAGATCCCGGACATCAGGAGGAGTTCCGGAATGGTCCGGAGGTCAAGATTTATATATGGGAAGTTGTCATGCGGACACCGGGAAGTTTCGGGGGCATATCGGTATTGTACCGGGGCCACCGGAGAGGTTCCGGGGGTCCACCGGGAGGGGCCACCCCTCTTGGAGCGCCACATGGGACGCAAGGGGCAGGGAACCAGCCCCTAGAGGGCTGGGCGCGCCCCCCACCTTGGGCCCATGCGCCTAGGGTTTTGGGGGGAACCCTAGAGGGGGCGCTCCCTTTGCTTGGGGGGCAAGTCCCCCCTCCCTGGCCGCCGCCCCCCCTCTAGATCCCATCTAGAGGGGCTGGCCCCCCTTGCCCCTTCCCCTATAAATAGAGGGTGAGGGGAGGGCTGCAACACACAACCCAAGGCGCAGCCCCTCCCCTCCCCAACACCTCTCCTCCTCCGTCACGTACTTGGCGAAGCCCTGCTGGAGTACTGCTTCTCCACCAACACCACGACGTCGTGCTGCCGTTGGAGCTATCTTCCTCAACCTCTCCTTCCTCCATGCTGGATCAAGACGGAGGAGACATTGTCCGTTCCGTACGTGTGTTGAACGTGGAGGTGCTGTTCGTTCGACACTTGGTCATCGGTGATCTGAATCACGTCGAGTACGACTCCATCATCACCGTTCCCTCGAACGCTTCCGCACGCGATCTACAAGTGGTATGTAGATGCAAACTCACTCCCTTGACTCGTTGCTTAGATGAACTCATAGATGGATCTTGGTGAAACCGTAGGAAAAATTTTAATTTTCTGCAACGTTCCCCAACAGTGGCATCATGAGCTAGGTCTATGCGTAGTTCTCTATTGCACGAGTAGAACACAATTTTGTTGTGGGCGTAGATCTTGTCAACTTGCTTGCCACTACTAGCCTTATCTTGCTTCAGTGGTATTGTGGGATGAAGCGGCCCAGACCAACCTTACACGTACGCTTACGTGAGACCGGTTCCACCGACTAACATGCACTAGTTGCATAAGGAGGCTGGCGGGTGTCTGTCTCTCCCACTTTAGTTGGAGCGGATTCGATGAAAAGGGTCCTTATGAAGGGTAAATAGAAGTTGAAAAAATCACGTTGTGGTTATTCGTAGGTAAGAAAACGTTCTTGCTAGAACCCAATTGCAGCCACGTAAAAGATGCAACAACAATTAGAGGATGTCTAACTTGTTTTTGCAGCAATTGTCATGTGATGTGATATGGCCAGAAGTTGTGATGAATGATGAATGATATATTGTGATGTATGAGATCATGTTCTTGTAATAGGAATCACGACTTGCATGTCGATGAGTATGACAACCGGCAGGAGCCATAGGAGTTGTCTTTATTTTTTGTATGACCTGCGTGTCATTGAAGAACGCCATGTAAATTACTTTACTTTATTGCTAGACGCGTTAGCCATAGAAGTAGGAGTAGTCGTTGGCGTGACAACTTCATGAAGACACAATGATGGAGATCATGATGATGGAGATCATGGTGTCATGCCGGTGATGAAGATGATCATGGAGCCTCGAAGATGGAGATCAAAGGAGCTATATGATATTGGCCATATCATGTCACTACTATATGATTGCATGTGATGTTTATTATGTTTTATGCATCTTGTTTACTTAGAACGGAGGTAGTAAATAAGATGATTCCTTATAATAATTTCAAGAAAGTGTTCCCCCTAACTGTGCACCGTTGCTAAAGTTCGTCGTTTCGAAGCACCACGTGATGATCGGGTGTGATAGATCCTTACGTTCACATACAACGGGTGTAAGACAGATTTACACATGCAGAACACTTAGGGTTAACTTGACGAGCCTAGCATGTACAGACATGGCCTCGGAACACAGAGACCGAAAGGTCGAACACGAATCGTATGGAAGATACGATCAACATGGAGATGTTCACCGACGATGACTAGTCCGTCTCACGTGATGATTGGACACGGCCTAGTCGACTCGGATCGTGTAACACTTAGATGACTAGAGGGATGTCTAATCTGAGTGGGAGTTTATTAAAATAATTTGATTAGATGAACTTAATTATCATGAACTTAGTCTAAAACTTTTTGCAAAATATGTCTTGTAGATCAAATGGCCAACGCTCATGTCAACATGAACTTCAACGCGTTCCTAGAGAAAACCAAGCTGAAAGATGATGGCAGCAACTATATGGACTAGGTCCGGAACATGAGGATCATCCTCATAGCTGCCAGGAAACAATATGTCCTAGAAGGACCGCTAGGTGACGCTCCCGTCCCAGAGAACCAAGACATTATGAATGCTTGGCAGTCTCGTGCTGATGATTACTCCCTCGTTCAGTGCGGCATGCTTTACAGCTTAGAACCGGGGCTCCAAAAGCGTTTTGAGCAACACAGAGCATATGAGATGTTCGAGGAGCTAAAACTAGTTTTCCAAGCTCATGCCCGGGTCGAGAGATATGAAGTCTCCGACAAGTTCTATAGTTGTAAGATGGAGGAAAATAGTTCTGTCAGTGAGCACATACTCAAAATGTCTGGGTTGCACAACCGCCTGTCCCAGCTGGACATTAACCTCCCGGATGAGGCGGTCATTGACAGAATCCTTCAGTCGCTCCCACCGAGCTACAAGAGCTTTGTGATGAACTACAATATGCAGGGGATGGTGAAGACCATTCCTGAAGTATTTTCAATGCTGAAGTCAGTAGAGGTTGAAATCAAGAAAGAACATCAAGTGTTGATGGTCAATAAGACCACTAAGTTCAAGAAGGGCAAGGGTAAGAAGAACTTCAAGAAGGACGGCAAAGATGTTGCCGCGCCCGGTAAGCCAGTTGCCGGGAAGAAGTCAAAGAATGGACCCAAGCCTGAGGCTGAGTGCTTTTATTGCAAGGGGAAGGGTCACTGGAAGCGGAACTGCCCCAAATACTTAGCAGACAAGAAGGCCGGCAACACTAAAGGTATATTTGATATATATGTAATTAATGTGTACCTTACCAGTACTCGTAGTAACTCCTGGGTATTTGATACCGGTGCCGTTGCTCATATTTGTAACTCACGGCAGGAGCTGCGGAATAAGCGGAGACTGGCGAAGGACGAGGTGAGGATGCGCGTCGGGAATGGTTCCAAGGTTGATGTGATCGCCGTCGGCACGCTACCTCTACATTTACCTACGGGATTAGTTTTAAACCTCAATAATTGTTATTTGGTGCCAAGTTTGAGCATGAACATTGTATCTAGATCTCGTTTAATACGAGATGGCTACTCATTTAAATCCGAGAATAATGGTTGTTCTATTTATATAAGAGATATGTTTTATGGTCATGCCCCGATGGTCAATGGTTTATTCTTAATGAATCTCGAACGTAATGTTACACATATTCATAGCGTGAATACCAAAAGATGTAAAGTTGATAACGATAGTCCCACATACTTGTGGCACTGCCGCCTTGGTCACATTGGTGTCAAGCGCATGAAGAAGCTCCATGCTGATGGACTTTTAGAGTCTCTCGATTATGAAACATTTGACACATGCGAACCATGCCTCATGGGCAAAATGACCAAGACCCCGTTCTCCGGAACAATGGAGCGAGCAACAAACTTGTTGGAAATCATACATACCGATGTGTGCGGTCCAATGAGCGTTGAGGCTCGCGGAGGATATCGTTATGTTCTCACTCTCACTGATGACTTGAGTAGATATGGGTATATCTACTTGATGAAACACAAGTCTGAGACCTTTGAAAAGTTCAAGGAATTCCAGAATCAAGTAGAGAATCAACGTGACCGAAAGATAAAATTCTTACGATCGGATCGTGGAGGAGAATATTTAAGTCACGAATTTGGTACACACTTAAGAAAATGTGGAATCGTTTCACAACTCACGCCGCCTGGAACACCTCAGCGTAACGGTGTGTCCGAACATCGTAATCGCACTCTATTGGATATGGTGCGATCTATGATGTCTCTTACCAATTTACCGCTATCATTTTGGGGATACGCTCTAGAGACAGCTACATTCACTTTAAATAGGGCACCGTCTAAATCCGTTGAGATGACACCGTATGAATTATGGTTTGGGAAGAAACCTAAGCTATCGTTTCTAAAAGTTTGGGGATGCGATGCTTATGTCAAGAAACTTCAACCTGAAAAGCTCGAACCCAAGACGGAAAAATGCATCTTCATAGGATACCCTAAAGAAACCATTTGGTATACCTTCTACTTAAGATCCGAGGGCAAGATCTTTGTTGCCAAGAACGGATCCTTTCTGGAAAAAGAGTTTCTCTCGAAAGAACTAAGTGGGAGGAAAGTAGAACTCGATGAAGTACTACCTCTTGAACAGGATAGTAGTGTAGCTCAGGAAAATGTTCCTGTGATGCCTACACCAACTGAAGAGGAAAATAATGATGATGATCAAGGTACTTCGGATCAAGTTGCTACTGAACTTCGTAGGTCCACAAGGACACATTCCGCACCAGAGTGGTACGACAACCCTGTCCTGGAAATCATGTTGTTGGACAACGGTGAACCTTCGAACTATGAAGAAGCAATGGTGGGCCCAGATTCCAACAAATGGCTAGAAGCCATGAAATCCGAGATAGAATCCATGTATGAAAACAAAGTATGGACTTTAACTGACTTGCCCAATGATCGGCGAGCGATAGAAAACAAATGGATATTTAAGAAGAAGACAGACGCGGATGGTAATGTCACCATCTATAAAGCTCGACTTGTCGCTAAGGGTTATCGGCAAGTTCAAGGGATTGACTACGATGAGACTTTCTCTCCCGTAGCGAAGCTTAAGTCCGTTCGAATCATGTTAGCAATTGTCGCATACTATGATTATGAGATATGGCAGATGGACGTCAAAACGGCATTCCTTAACGGGCATCTTAAGGAAGAACTGTATATGATGCAGCCGGAGGGTTTTGTCGATCCTAAGAATGCTAACAAAGTATGCAAGCTCCAGCGATCCATTTATGGGCTAGTGCAAGCATCTCGGAGTTGGAACATTCGCTTTGATGAGATGATCAAAGTGTTTGGGTTTATGCAGACTTATGGAGAAGCCTGCGTTTACAAGAAAGTGAGTGGGAGCTCTGTAGCATTTCTCATATTATATGTAGATGACATAATTTTGATGGGAAATGATATAGAACTTTTGGACAACATTAAGGCCTACTTGAATAAGTGTTTTTCAATGAAGGACCTTGGAGAAGCTGCTTATATATTAGGCATCAAGATCTATAGAGATAGATCGAGACGCCTCATAGGTCTTTCACAAAGCACATACCTTGATAAGATTTTGAAGAAGTTCAAAATGGATCAGTCCAAGAAGGGGTTCTTGCCTGTATTGCAAGGTGTGAGATTGAGCTCGGCTCAATGCCCGACCACGGCAAAAGATAAAGAAGAGACGAGTGTCATCCCCTATGCTTCAGCCATAGGATCTATTATGTATGCCATGCTGTGTACCAGACCTGATGTAAACCTTGCCGTAAGTTTGGTAGGAAGATATCAAAGTAATCCCGGCAAGGAACACTGGACAGCGGTCAAGAATATCCTGAAGTACCTGAAAAGGACAAAGGACATGTTTCTCGTTTATGGAGGTGACGAAGAGCTCGCCGTAAAGGGTTACGTCGACGCTAGCTTCGACACAGATCTGGATGACTCTAAGTCACAAACCGGATACGTGTATATGTTGAATGGTGGAGCAGTAAGCTGGTGCAGCTGCAAGCAGAGCGTCGTGGTGGGATCTACATGTGAAGCGGAGTACATGGCAGCCTCGGAGGCAGCGCATGAAGCAATTTGGGTGAAGGAGTTCATCACCGACCTAGGAGTCATACCCAATGCATCGGGGCCGATCAAACTCTTCTGTGACAACACTGGAGCTATTGCCCTTGCCAAGGAGTCCAGGTTTCACAAGAAGACCAGGCACATCAAGCGTCGTTTCAACTCCATCCGTGAAAATGTTCAAGATGGAGACATAGATATTTGCAAAGTACATACGGATCTAAATGTCGCAGATCCGTTGACTAAACCTCTCTCGCGAGCAAAACATGATCAACACCAGAACTCTATGGGTGTTCGATTCATCACAATGTAACTAGATTATTGACTCTAGTGCAAGTGGGAGACTGTTGGAAATATTCCCTAGAGGCAATAATAAAAGGGTTATTATTATATTTCCTTGTTCATGATAATTGTCTTTTATTCATGCTATAACTGTATTATCCGGAAATCGTAATACACGTGTGAATACATAGACCATAAACATGTCCCTAGTGAGCCTCTAGTTGACTAGCTCGTTGGTCAATAGATAGTCATGGTTTCCTGACTATGGACATTAGATGTCATTGACAACGGGATAACATCATTGGGAGAATGATGTGATGGACAAGACCCAATCCTAAGCATAGCACAAGATCGTGTAGTTCGTTTTGCTAGAGCTTTTACAATGTCAAGTATCTCTTCCTTAGACCATGAGATCGTGTAACTCCCGGATACCGTAAGAGTGCTTTGGGTGTACCAAATGTCACAACGTAACTGGGTGACTATAAAGGTGCACTACAGGTATCTCCGAAAGTGTCTGTTGGGTTGATACGGATCGAGACTGGGATTTGTCACTCCGTATGACGGAGAGTTATCTCTGGGCCCACTCGGTAATGCATCATCATAATTAGCTCAAAGTGACCAAGTGTTTGGTCACGAGATCATGCATTACGGTACGAGTAAAGTGACTTGCCGGTAACGAGACTGAACGAGGTATTGGGATACCGACGATCGAGTCTCGGGCATGTAACGTACCGATTGACAAAGGGAATTGTATACGGGGTTGATTGAATCCTCGACATCGTGGTTCATCAGATGACATCATCGAGGAGCATGTGGGAGCCAACATGGGTATCCAGATCCCGCTGTTGGTTATTGACCAGAGAGCCGTCTCGGTCATGTCTGTGTGTCTCTCGAACCCGTAGGGTCTACACACTTAAGGTTCGGTGATGCTAGGGTTATTAGGAAGACTTGTATGTGATTACCGAAAGTTGTTCGGAGTCCCGGATGAGATCCCGGACGTCACGAGGAGTTCCAGAATGGTCGGGAGGTGAAGATTTATATATGGGAAGTTGTCATGCGGACACCGGAAAGTTTCGGGGGCATATCGGTATTGTACCGGGGCCACCGGAGAGGTTCCGGGGGTCCACCGGGAGGGGCCACCCCTCTCGGAGGGCCACATGGGCCGCAAGGGGCAGGGAACCAGCCCCTAGAGGGCTGGGCGCGCCCCCCACCTTGGGCCCATGCGCCTAGGGTTTTGGGGGGAACCCTAGAGGGGGCGCCGCTTTGCTTGGGGTGCAAGTCCCCCCTCCCTGGCCGCCGCCCCCCTCTAGATCCCATCTAGAGGGGCCGGCCCCCCTTGCCCCTTCCCCTATAAATAGAGGGGTGAGGGGAGGGCTGCAACACACAACCCAAGGCGCAGCCCCTCCCCTCCCCAACACCTCTCCTCCTCCGTCACGTGCTTGGCGAAGCCCTGCCGGAGTACTGCTTCTCCGCCAACACCACGCCGGCGTGCTGCCGTTGGAGCTGTCTTCCTCAACCTCTCCTTCCTCCTTGCTGGATCAAGACGGAGGAGACGTCGTCCGTTCCGTACGTGTGTTGAACGCGGAGGTGCTGTCCGTTCGGCACTTGGTCATCGGTGATCTGAATCACGTCGAGTACGACTCCATCATCATTGTTCCCTCGAACACTTCCGCACGCGATCTACAAGTGGTATGTAGATGCAAACTCACTCCCTTGACTCGTTGCTTAGATGAACTCATAGATGGATCTTGGTGAAACCGTAGGAAAAATTTTAATTTTCTGCAACGTTCCCCAACATAATATATACAGGCTTTCAATGTACTTGGAATCATCAACTCTATATATAAATTCTCCAGACATAGGAAGCATCACAGCAAGCCAATAATTATGTTCAGATCATAATTAAACATGCTGATATATAAGATCTTGACAGAATGCAGCACCATTGATTGGTTGTCCATGGACGAACTCTTCATTGAGCATATAATGTAATATTAGTACCCAAAGTGTACTCCAAGATGATATAAAAGTTATGCGCACAAATGAGATCTTATGATTACAAATGTGTAGATGATAATATACGGTTCCTAAAAAAGTGAGGAGCCAAACACCAACTTGTTGTGATCATTAAATGAATCATGAATTACACCCAAGGTCTCCATTTTGGGCACAGAGATGATAGTTATTTGCGAAGATTTATAACAATTATCAAGGAGCAACCTTTGAAGTGAAGGGGCATCTTCGATGATGAGTTGTTCTCCTTTAAAACAAATTCCGATGCTTTTAAGGTGAGGCGGCTTTGTTTGGAGAAAACTAATAGGGATTTCTATTCCCAAAACAATCAGCAAGCACTCCAGGGCAGGGCAACTAGAGTGGATGACACTGTGAGGTGAGGCCTCCGACAGATAAACCACCACAAGGGAAAGTTTTTTTAGCAGTGGGAGTCAAAGCATTTGTACCAGATTGTCTGGTAGATGGCACCGGGCGAAGTTGGCGCTGTGGAGAGAGGAGGAAAACCACGAGATGGACAACGGAGATGTGCGCACAAATTCTTGGTGTTCGGTTCGTGGTTGAAACTTTTGTGGTAATGGTAGAACTCAAACTGCTGGAGTTTTTCGAATTCAAGGGATGTCAGCCAAGCGTCCACCATGCGGGGTATGGACAACAGGTAGCGTGTCGGGATGCAGAGGTGTTGAATCGGTCCCTGCTGGTTTGAGGAGACGATGGCTCTGACGAGATCAAATTCAGGAAGCACAGATATCTGACGACAATCGAGATTGAGGGGCGCGGTGCACCATAGAGGGTGCCACCAAGTTGAGAGGACTTGTGTGCAGCAGCAATCCTTGGTGGGGAGAAGTGAGATGATCTCCCCAAGGATGTCGTTTGGGAGATTGCTGATGCGGTCAACCGGAGATTC
>NC_041391.1:367223803-367230068 GCF_002162155.2 Triticum dicoccoides | reverse complement strand
CCGGCATCGCCGCTGGCGGAAGCCTGATCTTCTTGGTGCTGGGGCTAGCCTACTCCATTTCCTTGCGGGTGTCGCGCCGAGCCCATGGGTTTGAGCAGAGTAGCTAGAGATGAGCCTAGTGGCAGTGCGAGTGTCGAAGAAGGAGGGTTGGGGTTTTCTGTAGGAGTGGAAGAAGAGGATCAAGCGTTTTCTGTACGAGTGAGGAAGAAGGTGAGCGGGCGTTTTCTGTACGAGTGAGGAAGATAGGGCGCGGGGGGAATTGGGGGGTGATGGAAGCGGGAGATTCCAGCGAGCTGCAGTATAAGTGGAAGCGAGGAGGAAGGAGGGTTTTTCTGGGATCGCCCCCTCTTTAAGAAATATGGGCTTTTCCTCGCAAAAAAACAAATGGGCTTTAAGATGGATAGGCTTTTGTATCAGCCTAGTCGGCTGCCCATGTTTCGTACTGGAGGCCCTTAACACTACATGCAGCCCATCAGAGAAACTCTCCACCTTATTGCCCATTCGAAAGAAAAAAAGAGACGACTCTATCTTAATTATGGCTCCTCATCTGTAACATTTTTCAACTTAAAAAAAGTTATTGCTCCTTTTCGGGCCGGCTTGGCATGCACCAAGTTACATGATGGTGTACTGCATGCAGACACTCACACTGGTCGTAGCGCAGCAAAATGAGGGGTCAAATAATATGCCCACAATTTACATAGATTGTAAAGGTTGACATGCTAATATTCAAACTAAGCTTCACAAGATACGGTATGCATACTAGCTAACATTCACAACCACTTAAGTTCAGCATGTTTACGCGTCTAAGTGATTCACAAGACTATAACCAAGACAAAGCGGTGAGAAGGTGTAGAAATAAAGAAAAAACGATCGATGCTTATCTGAGCAAAGGGCCTCCCTACGCACACATTAATTTCCTAGGCATGCTTCTTACTGCTCAATGTTGCGTGCACTTTGAGCATGTTGACTCATCTTGCAATTTACGCTGACACATTGCAGCAAATAGAGGAGGCAATAGAGATCACTCAACATCAGGCCATTTTGTGCAGTTCCACTGAAATCATCTTCATTGTCCTGAATGTGAAAAGATAGGAAAGGGTTGTACTTGAACAGTGTCACAAAACAGTAGCACATATCAATAGCTCGACATGATAAAACACGACCATCCGGACAAAGGGGGTACTGACCTGCGTGAGGAAGACTATGCATAACTTTATAGGTGGTTAGTTTTTTTTTTGAATTGGTGACAGTGGGAGAGGCTCCCACTGACTTTGTATTACTCACAACAGAATAGTTACATTTGTGTTACAAAGGGGTTTTAGGCCCCTCCGGCCATGATTGATACAAAGCTAGCTGCCCAAACTAACAATGAAATCAGAGAGGAAAGGATGAACCTTCTCCGGACAGTTGTGGGTCACCAAACCCAGCAAATGTTTAAATCTAGCTAACCATGCCCCAAACGAATGCGGGATCCTCCTGAAATGTTGGTTGTTCCTTTCCATCCACAGGCTCCAAGCAGCAAGCAAGAAGATGTCCATGAAAAGCGGCCGATGCCAGTCTTCTCTACCACCATGCAAAATGGCAAGCCTGTTGGTCCCCCCTGGCCACATCAGACCAATCCTACTCCAGCATTGTTGGGCAAAAGGGCACGTGAAGAAGAGATGTTCCACGGTTTCCTCGGGTGGGTTTTGGGAGAGCATGCAAGTATAGTCGCCCCCATCCACATTATAGTGCCGTCGCTTCAGCATATTCCTAGTGTTCAACCGATCTACCATAAGCAGCCACCCAAACATCTTGAACTTGATCGGGCATTTGGCTTTCCATAGCCATCCAAAGGCCTCATCAGCCACAACCTGTCTGAAGCAGTGGATATAGTATTTCTTAGACGAGTATTGTCCCAGGTCACAGACCCAAGTATCAACCGATCCACTGTCCAGACCGACGTGTGCGGACCTTTGCTGTATCTCTCTGATCTCTTCCCTGGCCTGGATCGAAAGAGGCAGACTGAAGATCGAGGCAGGATCAGTGGATTTGAGGATCTTGGCAACAGAATCATCCTCATTTAGGGCATATGAGAATGCCCGCGGATGTGTATCCATTAATGTGGAGGCTGGGTCTCCCAACCAGACATCCTTCCAGAAAAGTGAAGTACGACCATCTCCGGGGACTACCCTAGTGATCCCACGGAAGATTCCACTGAGCTGCATTACATCTTTCCACCAGAAGGAACCCACTGGCTCGGCGGTGTGCGGCACCTTGTTTGGGTAGTGCGCTTCCCAGATCAGCTGAACCCAGGGTACATCTTCACGATTGTAGAATTTGAACATGTATTTAAGGAGAAGCGCGGTATTTTGTATTCTGACATTAATAACACCAAGGCCACCACACCGTTTCGGTCGACAGACAAGCTCCCATGCAGCAAGGGAGTTGGATTTGATCCCATCATCAGAATTTTTTGCCCATAGACAATAGCGGCGGAGTTTGTCCAGATGTTCAACTATTTTTGGGTGTAGCTTGATCGTACACATTGCATATATCAACATGGAGGTGACCACCGAATTGACCAACGTTAGTTTGGCCCCTGACGACATCAGTGTTAGGGCAGTGGAGGTTTTCCTCTCAACGTTATAGGTGGTTAGTTGATTTCCACCTTAGGATCTCCTATGATGGCATGGAGGAAATTTTATCCAATCGATCAGCGCAATTCCTTCTGTGTGGCTGTAGAAAATTTGTCCGACTAACCTCACTATCTTTTTTGTATAGTTCCACCAAAATATTGCACCGCTATTTGCACGACCCCTACGCGCCGGCCAGGCCATTAATGAATCGGACCCTTTTATATTGCATTGACGACACGACTGCAGTTCTTGTTTGCTCCTCCACACATGACATGCTCGTTCCACACTGCAAACATAAGTCAGCGTACGAATAAGCTTATTTCATCTTGCGTTAGTCATTCAACTCCCTCCATTTCTTTTTAGTTTGCCTAAGCTTTGGTCAAATTCAAGCTTTGTAAAGTTTGACTAACTTTGTAGAAAAAAATATCAACATCTACAATACTAAAGTTATATGTTATGAAACTTAATTTCATCATACATCTAATAGTATTGATTCCATAGTGTGAATGTTGATATATTTTCCTACAAAGCTAGTCAAACTTAACAAAGTTTGACTTTGACCAAATCTTATATGCAAACTAAAAAGTACGGAGGGTGTACCTAGTTACGAATGTAGAAATACCTGGAGCACCGTGAGGTCAGCAGACAATAGGTTCCACTAAAATTGACATCCGCGATGGCTTCTTTCTCTACCTACATGGCGCGGCTACACGCGCGTCGACGACGGATGGCCCAGACGGAGGAACTAAAGGCACTGTACGACGTGGTGGCGTCGAGGGCAACGACAATGCTTGTGCCGCCATGCTCACCGACAAGCCGGTGTGGTGCAAGTCGACACTCTTCCTTGAGCTATATTGGAGCGACCAGCTGCGGAACCACGTGCTGGCTTAGTGCGGCAACTTCCCCCGACGTGCTAGGCGAGGTACGTGGAGCAGCGAGTTGCCTCGCTCATAACTGCCGGCCTCTGCGGGCCACCCAGACGACTATTATGTCAGAGAACTACTCTTCCTGCTCATCGAATGCCGCCGAAAGAGTGAAGAAAATGGTCGAAGGAGGAGCTTGGTCGGCGTCCTGCTCCTGAAAGAACGTGTGTGGTCGGACTGGGCTTATCGCATTCCACGCGGGTTTCCCTATCTCTACTCTTATAGAAAACAGAGTTGGGGATGATGGTGTGCCTGCCATCCTGCAATATAAGCCGTCTGGTTTATATCTGGCAGATAGGAAGCAAACAATGGAAATTTTGCAAAAAGATACCCACACCCACTCAACATTTGCAAATAAGGTTGTAACATCCCAATTTTCAATTTGGATGTTATTTATAGATCATTCATATACATCCATGATTAATGCATTTTGTTGCTTTGTTTTAGTTGCATTTTGATCCAAGAGACATTAAGCAACTCAAGGACAAATTTGAGAGAGTTGGAGGTTTCACAAAAATCCAATTTTGATTTATCAAAATTTGGTAAATTCGATCAAATTGTTTTTCAAAACTCTTTTCCAATTATTTTAAAATAATGAGAGAAGATAAAATGACTTCTTCTAGTTTAAATAAGGAGAGAAGATAAATTGGATCAATTTTGATGTTATTCTCTAGTTTATTTATTAGTTAGCGGAGTAATTAGTACTATAATGTTTATTTTTAGTTTAAGCATTTACGCCCACAAAAATGTTCTCTAGGTCAATAATAAGGCCATATTACTACGTGAATTTTTCTGGTATTTTTAGGATTTTATTTATATTTATTTTAGCTAGTTTTGTCTATGTAAAATTGTTTTAAAAAAACAAGTTTGGGCCGACCGGACTGGGCCGAGCCCAGCCCAGACGGCCCAGGCCGCGCCATGACCCGTCCCCGAGCCGGACTGCCGCCGGAGTCCGCAGCGCCGCCGAGTCCGCCGCCACCTTGCCCTTGCCCACTCCCCAAGCCGGACCCGACCCCTCCCCCTCCTTAAATAGCCTCCGCCCGACCCCATCTCCTCTCCACATCGACCGTCGCAACCACCGCCGCCGTCGAAGCCACAGCGCCGCCACTGCACTTGCACCGTTGCTGCCACCCGCACTTCGCCACACCCGCACTTCACCGCCACCACCGCTGCCGTCTATCGCCGCCGCCGCCGCCTTCGCTGACTGCCATCGTTGCCGCCGCCGACTGCCACCGTCACCGAAAGCTATCGCTGTCGCCCTCGCCCACAAGCCTCCGCCACCGTCGTCGAATTTGTCACCGCCGTCGCCGTCGAACCGCCCGAACCGGTATAAAACCTCCCGGTCTGATCCGTTTTTTCGGTTTTCTTTAGATCCGGTTTATTTATGTAGTTTCGTTTATTTAGTGAACATTCATTTGTTTAGTTTCTGTATTGAACAGATTTGTTAGATTAGGTTTTGTAGCAAACGTACGTTCGATTGATTTTTCTTTTTATATTAGATTTCGGCCAGGGACCCATCCGCGAATAGTTTCTTCACAAATTAGCCCCTGATCTTTAAACCCTCGTAACTTTTTGTTCGTTTGTCCAAATTCGATGAAACTAACGCCAGAATCTTCAGAGCGATCCCATCTATCCAGTAATCCAACTTGAGCATGTTTTTGACAGTTTAAAATTTTGAATTTAGTTCAGATTTGAATTTGATCTTGTTTTATTCGTATCTTGAGTTTCTTAGCTTCGTTTTAGTTGATTCTTTTCGCATATCGTAGCTAATCACATGTACCTTTTGCTAAGTTCTAATCGACATAATTATAATGCTGTTAAAATTTGTTTCTGTTTAGCTTAGTTATTTTCTTGTTTTTGAGTTTTCTTTGGATCTTTTCTCGATTTTTCTTTGCATCGTTTGCTTGAGTGCTTATGTATGCTATTGTTTGTCTACGCTAGATTTTCTTTGCATCACATCTACCCTACAGTTTTTTGATCATCAACAAGGCAAGTTACACTATAACATCCCAAATTTTCAATTTGGAATGTTATACACTAGATCATCAATGCATATCATATTTTCTTTGCTTCCGGTTTGATCCTAGAAATCCTATGCAACTCAAGGACCCTTGGAGAGAGTTGGGGATTTCATTATTTGCATATTTGGGTTTTCTCAAATTTTGAAAATAGGATCATTTGATTTTATTTATTTTATCTTCAATTATTTCTATTAAAAAAATTGTGAGAGAGGGAATAAAATGACTTTCCCAAAATAAAGAAATATTGGGGATTTAATTAAAAAATCAAATAAGATTTATTTTGGAGATTTTGCTATTTTATTTGAATTTAGGGAAATTGCACGTTTTTCAAAACTGCATTTTAGGGCCAAGAAAATGTTCATCTCGTTCTAAATATTTTCTTTAGACGGTGAAAATTTGTTTTGGCATTTTTAGATTTTTATTTATTTTTTCAAGAATTTATATTCTGTTCGGCGAAATTTTAAAAAAAACACGCGAGAGCCCTACTGGGCCAAGGCCCTATCCGAGCCGGGCTGGCCACGCCAGCGCCACCGCCCCCGCCGCCGTGTCACCGCCGGACTCGGGGAGTCCGACTCTAGGCCGCCCCGTCGTCGCCCCTTCCCCAAGCCGGCCAAGCCCCCCCTCCTATAAATATGCTGCCACCCTGCCGCCCTCACCCCATCCCAGCCCGGCCGCCGAGCCGACCCACCCCGCCGCCGAGCCG
>NC_041391.1:367106410-367223306 GCF_002162155.2 Triticum dicoccoides | reverse complement strand
CCCCCTCGCGCCGTCCCGCAGCCCCGCCAAAGCCGAGCTGGAGGTATAGCCGCCGCCGCCGTGGTCCGGTTTTTTGTTTTAAAACCAATCCGGTTTTTTTAGAAACCCTAGTTTCATTTTTTTAAATCGGTTTTTCCAGTTTATTTGTTTATCGAGCGTTCGCCCATTCGTTCGTTTTAACATAGGAGTTCATTGTTTAATCTCAGTTAACGAACGTTCGTTCGTTAATCTCTTCGTCAGTTTTTTTTCTCGGATTTCCGCGGTTATTTCTGATCGCGATTTCTGATCTGATTTTCGTTTTAGTATAACTTTTCGCTCGTTTATCGAAATCAGGCGATTCAAGCGCCTAGAGTTTCGTCTCGAAACCCTTTTTCCGTTTAACCAAATCAACCAAGTTTTTGCTTCTGTAAAATTTGACTTAGGTCCAGATTAGTAAACGAAGCTTGTTTGTTTCGCCGTTTGACTTTCATTGCTTCATTTGATTTGTTTTTTTTTTGCAAACCGGAGTTCTTAAGTTGAACTTTCTGGTCAGTTCTCTTATTTGAGTTTTACCTGTGCATTAGATGAGTACTTATTGTATGCTTGTTTGTTTTCGATAGAGTACCCGGAGTGGATGGCTTGCTACTTCGAATCTCTAGGTTTCACGGATCATCAGCAAGGCAAGTAACACTTTGATCATACCTCTTTACTACCCAGTTTTATTGCATTAGATCAATCCTCAAACAATTGCATGATTAGGATCTGATTAATATGTGGGTTTTGGGAAGTAGTTGAGGTAGTACCTATTACTTGTTTTATTATTAAACCCTTGGGAGTTACTCTACGTTTGCTTATCATGCCATGCTATGCTAGTAGACGTGGATTAGGTGAGTGTATCCATGACAGATGTGAGATTGATAATTAATGGTTTATTTAAGGTGGCAACTTTAATACACATCTGGGTGGATTGAGGTACCTGGGTATTCCAGCGATTGCCTGTTTTCTTTATGTACCGCCACCCAGGCTCAAAGGGATCATAAGTTTATTAATGCTAGAAACTTCCGTGTGCAGCCACAAGCTACTATGGGCTCTAGCATAGTTGATTAAGTCGTGCGAACTCTTACAGTGGTAGACTAGCAGATGTAGGGGAAAGTAGGTGTAACGGTCTACCCGATTGTAAGGTGCTAGCGCTTCTGAAAGACTATGTCTCGGTCATCCGTTTCTCAAACACCATGTAGTGTGAGAATCCCAATGGAAGAGATCGAGTCTTGTGGGGAAAAGTGCACAAACCACTTCATAGTGTATAAACTAATCATGGTTAGCCGTGTCCCCGGCTATGGACGTTTTGAGTATCTAGTACTTAGATTATCGTGTGAATCTCATCATGTTACTTTAATTAATATTGTTGGGTTTTAATGATGATGCTTAATTGGGATTGAGAGGATGTCTATATTCTCAATGTTTAACAACCACCATGATAGTTAAATAAAATTTATTCCTTTGAAGTAGGGAAAAATTGGCTTTATGCAAAACCATAACCATAGAGCTTTCCACCAGCCATATATGCATATAGTATAGCTTTATTCTTTCATTACTGCAAAGTTCATGTTGCAGACTTTTCAGACAACGAGTAAGGTGCCTTTAGGTCGTGGTTCTATACTCATTGATGTCGTTGGAGTTGATGGACTCACTTATCTTCCAAGCCTTCCGCTGTTATCGTTATTAGATGGCCTTAAGCCATATTTATTGTAATAAGTTCTCTTTTGAGACATTCGATGTAATAAGTGTGTGATTGCTACTCTGTTATAAATCCTTCAAGTACTGTGCGTGTCAGCATTACTGGTCCAGGGATGACACTAAAGCACAGAGATCAGACTGTTTGAGGTCTGGTCGCTACAAGATGGTATCAGAGCACACGATGACTATAGGACACGACCACTAAGCTAAAAGCCCTAGATCACTACTCACTCTTCTCATTTCTGACTCCTCATCTTTTCTACTCTTTTAGGATGGCAGATGCAAGGAACAAGTTCACGCAACCGGATGAAGATACACCCTTTGGACGTCACTTGAAGGAAGTCACTAGATACCTGAACATCAGAGTACCAAGCTTCACCGGGACCTACAACGCCACTTTACCTGAAGAGGAGCGCTGGACGGTTCAACTACAAGTTCCAGGAAGGACGTTCATGCCCGTCACTGAGCCCATAGAGTTTTCCTTTGATGCACCAACCTGGAGTCTAGGAAAGAGCATGGTAGCCCACATCACTATGGGGCGCATTGGAGAAGTTTGCCACAAGGATCTCAAGGATACTATCTACCAGATTTGTGGGCGCCGAGATGAGCAATGGGAGATGATCAGCACCAGGAAGGATAGATAAATTGCAGCTTTCATCCAGGAGTTAAACCAGCACATTCGACGCCAGGAGAACTAGATGTGCGCAGGCATGATGGACCTGAAGAAGGCCATGACCAAGATCATGGAGCTGGAGGAAGAACTCAAGTCTACACGCGATGGATATGAGGAGGAAATAGCAACACTAGTGGAGAAGAATGATGATATGTATTGAGGAAGATCGATCGGCATCCATGCATATGTGTAGTAGAGGATTAAGGTTGGGAGAAAGACAAAGGTAGAGTGTCGGAGGGTTGGTGGTGGAGTTGCTTCTCACAAATGGTGGGAGAGGCCTGTTAGGCAAACGGAGGGTACTAGTGCATGTGAGAGACAGGTTGGGAGGTATGCAAGGATGATGAGGGGGACGATATGGTTGTGGTAAGAGGATGTAACTACATAGGAAGATCAATCGTCGTGTGTCCGAGAAAGGGAGAGACATAACTAGTGAGGTAAGTCGATCGGTGCGTGGGGAAAAAGAATTATAGTCGACCTAGCGAGCTATATGTTGGGAGATCAGTACGTATACATGCATGCATGTGTTAGAAGCAAATATGATCTGGAGAGACGGACATGTGGAGAGGGATGCTGCTAGGAGGTGGTGCGAGAGGCCTACTATGTCGAGGGGGAGGAGTGTGTGAGTATGAGATCGATGAAAAGAGGGGCGGGAGTGTGCCGCTGCGTGGAACCGTATTGGACATAGGGGGGCATGGACGGTGAGAAGAAAAGATAGGAAGTGTGTGTTTGTGGTAGGCACACTTGGCTACAGAGGTATATCGACCGGTGTGTGCCGGAAAGAAGGAGCCATGCTGCCTGCACACACCATGGGTGGACAACCAAAAGAGAAACGAATGTGTGCGATGGAAGGGACGCTGTGGGAGGGTGAGAGGGGGGCGGGCGTGTGCATATGCATAATAGAAAGTTAGCGCTAGCTATCTACAAAGAGAAGAGGATCGTGAAGGTGTAGAAGATGAACATATATCATAATTCATTACAAAAAAGTTGATTCGAATATTTGAAGATACCATAGTGTTTTAAACCAACACATGCATGAATATATATAATGGTGATATGCATGGTCTGGTTATTAACATATTATAATACATATAATATATAGAACATTGATTATAATTTGGGATAATGTGTGGCTTCTGTAGCTTAGGGCTAAATACTTCTCATAATGTAGGGGGCGGGGCACCACTATACCTTGTGTGATAAACATGGTGTATGTATGGAACATGGTTTAGATTATTTGGAATCAAAATTAAGTGTGTTAAAAAATTTGAATTCGAGTTCATATCTATGTCTATAGTAATCATGTGGTGTGTTGTCAAGATAATACACGAATTATGGTTTGAGTTGGCAACAATCATGATTGTAGATTCTTATTCAAATAGAGAAACAAATTCAAATGTAGTTCAAATTGCAGCGGTAGTATAGACATTTGGAATGCACTAAAATGTTGGTATGAGTAGGTTACATGCATTATATAGACAGCAAAAAAATTGGACATAACATGGATTCATACGTAGCTTTGAATAGCATTTGTATAGTAAAACGGGGCAAGACTCTCTCTTTGTGTGGTGTGAATAGATTTTTTTTTCATTTTTTCCTTGAGGGAAGTGTGAATTGATTTGGTACATACAATATTACACATTAGGCTTGTCCCTAAAATTCAACCCAGCGAGAGGCCCCTTCAGTGGCGGCGGCATACCAGCCGGATCTGTTGCTGCTGCTCCAGCTCTCGCTCGCTCGCACTGCAGTTGTTGCTCTGGCACTCGCTCGCTCGCGCTACTGCTCTGCTCTCCCCCTCGCTCGTGATGCTGCTCTGCTCTTGCTCTCGCTCGCGCTGCTGATGCTGGTACATGGGCTTGTCGGATTACGAGTTCCACAAACCCTTGAAAGGTTCGAACTCTGGGGTGCGTGCGGAGATCTCAACCTACCCAGCCTGCCTACTCGTGATCCTCCTAAACCTAGCGCGACGAGCTCCAAGGGACAAAGAGACACATCAGTTTATCCTGGTTTGGGCCGCTTTGCGGTGTAATACCCTACTCTAGTGTTTTGGTGGATTGCCTCGAAGGGGTGAGGATGAACCAGTACAGTGGATGAACTGGCCTCATGAGGTGAGATTATTCTTGAGCTCAAGAGAGCTGGTGGGGTGTGAACTAGATCGGATCTTCCTCTATGGTGGTGGCTAAGTCTTATTTATAGTGGCCTTGATCCTCTTCCCAAATGTTGGCGGGAAGGGATCCCACAATGGCCAGATTTCAAAGGGGACAAGTAGTACAGTTTATCCTGACTAAAGTGGTCTTCGCTTATGAAAAGCCTCTGGTCATGACGCTATGGTGGGATCGGTGATAACCTCCGTCCTGCCGTCCTGGTGGTCTTGGTCTTGTTGCACCAGAATGGAAACCTTTGGCTGATTCCTCAGGACTCCGCACCTATGGCTTGCCTCCCTTGCAACAAAGAGGAAACTGGCACTCTGCGCCCACTGGCGCCCGCCTGGTGCCCACCTGGCCTTGGTCGTCATGGCTCATGTGAGCCGAGCCTCGTGAATTGCACCTTGCATAGAAATCTCCGCCCCTGAGGAGCCAGCCTGAAGAGGCTGATCCCCTCGGGGGTCTTGGTGTCATCCGCCTCGCGAGGCTTGGCCCCTCGCGAGGGTCTTGAGTTGTTAATGTAAAAGCTGGGCCGTACCAGGCCATCGGTGGAGCCACGTGGTGGGTCGTAGTCAAGCAAGTCTGGATACCCCCATATCCAGAATGCCTAAAGTAGCCCCCGGGCCCAAGGCGCGCTCGGACTTGGCTTTCAGGGAAAGACAATGGGCAAGTGCGGAGCACTGCGGGCCCTAACCGCCTGCGGCCTTGAAGATGTGTAGCGATTGATAGGACGTGGGCGTCTCCA
The DNA here is from genome assembly GCF_002162155.2 of Triticum dicoccoides. NCBI lineage: Eukaryota > Viridiplantae > Streptophyta > Magnoliopsida > Poales > Poaceae > Triticum > Triticum dicoccoides. The sequence continues at coordinate 367,218,031 of NC_041391.1, read as the reverse complement.
CTTCCCCACGCTGCCTCGGCAACTGTTGGACTTTACGGAATGATGCGGCATGCAGAAGATCATCATGTTGCGAGGTCGTGGAGGCTGGCGGTTGGCCTTCCTTGGCTATCAATGTGGGGGAGGGGCAGAGCCCCCCCCCCCCCGCTCATCTCTCCTTCGTCTTCCTGCCACCCACTTCTTCTCCTTCTTTGTCTTGCTTCCATGGTGCCGATCAGGAGGTTCTCGGCGGCCGAAAAGGGGAAGGCCCCTAGGGAGGGGCCTGATCCTCTCCCACCGAATAAGCGACTCCGTCTTCCTCATGACGCCAGCGTGGGGTGAGAGGTGACCTGGCCTTGGCTATCGAGGCCTCCACCTGTCTTCCCCCTCCCACTGTATGCCCGCACCTGGGATGAAGATGTGCGCCATCGAGCAGCCCCCAACGATGGAGAACGGGCCCCATTGCCTTGCAGACCGTGCCACGGACTCATGCCAAGGGCAGCTCCCGCGAGTTCCTGCTGTGGGCAGTGATGCCTCCCGATTCCTGGATCCGGCTCCCGAGGTTCTTCGCTAGCGAGCTACCTCCGAGGGGGCCGCTTGAACTGTGGCTGAAACACGCCGGGTGCTGCAGCTTGGCCACCAGAGCTATGGTCGAGGATGGGGTGAGGTCGCCCAGGCTTGGCAATGCCGAGGGAGCCCCCGCGATTCACTTCGAGTATGATGGCGCATCCACCTTGTTCTTCAAGGTCTATGACGAGGAGGGCGAACGGCTGAAGTGCTGCCACGGAGGAAGGAGCCCGCGGGTAGCCGAGGGTGTTGGGCCTGCTTCTGTCTGCTTTGGCGCCTCTTCCACCAGCAGCAGCGACTCCTGGGAATCCAGTGACTTTCCTGAGCCCAGCGAGTCTCCGGAGTCTAGCGACGATAGCTATGTGCCACCAAGCTCCTGCCGCGGTCGGAACGTAGCTGCGGCTGCCGCCCGGCGTCGCCGGTGATGCTCAACGGCTTAGTAGTATCCTTCGTCCTTTTATTTTCCCTGTGTGGAATGAAAACCATCCCCCATGGGGTTTGTGAGGATCTGAGTGTATTTAATACCAGCGTTGCTTTCTTTGATTCTGTGATGAAGTTGTGTATCCCCTTTCAGCATGATTCCTCCCTTTTCTTTTCCCTAGACAGCGCGACGCTCTACGCCGATGGGACCCAGTCCCCACGCAGGCTTTAGCCATCGCTAGTATGTCAGGTCGCGATACCGTGGTCAAGGCTAGGAGGTGAGCAGCCCGAGGTCCGGTGAGAGCTCATGAGACGTGATGCTCACTAGATCCCCCTTGCCGTGCAATCAGCCGCCCAGAGAATCGAAAAGGGGAGTGAAGCCGCCGGAGTGGGACTGCGAGGTTGGGGCGTGCAGGGAGCGAGACTGGTTGCATAGGGAACGTGACTTATCTTTTGGTAGTCCCGATCTGCCGGGAGGAGGGCTCCTGCTCTTGCGCCTATGGTGGTATAATTAGGCGCGGCCCCAACGACCACCCTCTCGCCTCGCTTGCCTGGGTGCTCTACATCCTCGGGTCCCGGCCCTCGAGCAAGCTCAGCAGTTGCTGGTATGCCAGGTCGCGGTGCCGTGGTCAAGGCCAGGGGGTGAGGGCTGGAGAGCCAGTAGAAGCTCCCAAGATGCGATGCTCGGGACCTCCCCCTTTAACATGCAAGCGACTCGCAAGGTAAGATGGTGGTCGTCCACACCGGCCCATGAATAATCGCCAGGTGAACCTGCAGGTTAGATGACAGAGAGGCCCAAGACCCCTGCGGAGCGGGCTGTCCGCCCAGGGCCCCAGGCGCCAGACGTAGGCTGCGAGGACCTGGTGAGGTGGCATGCACGAGGCAGGTCGCGAGCCAGAGCTCGGTACTCAGGTTTGTCAGTGTTGCAGGGATGGACCCGAGCACAAGCGCCATGCCGACGTGAGTAGCCATGCAGTGAGGCGAGCGAGGGACAAGCCAATGATTGTAGGGAGATCGCGAGGCGGTTAAGACTCAAGGCCACAGAGTGATGATCATAGGTAAACTCATAGAAGATGGTTAGACAATCCTAGTGAATGCAAAATGATACACGCCGTAGGGACGGACCCACATGGCCTGGGGATGGTGCAGCCCAAGGGGCACCCCCAAACAGAACGAACTAGAGAGATGTCACCTAGCACCGTCGTTGAAGAGGTGTTGGGGTAGCGAAAGACGCGTGCTGCTGGAGCCGTTCCTCATGAGCCGCCTTGGCCCCGACCCTCAGGAGGCCCAGAGGGCTAGGGAGACTCCTGGGGGTGCTCCTCCATCTCCGCCAAGGTTGCCTGATGCCTGGCCTCATGAGCTGCCAGGGCATCCCTTGTGCAGCGTTGGAACACCACAGCTGCGACTGGTAGGCCGAAAGGCATGCAGACATAGTTGTGGGGTGGACCCTCGTATCGGCCGACACGAGACGGCCAGAAGAGCTGCCGAGATGCGGCTCTGTTGAGCCCTCGGATGTCGATGTAGACACGGAACTCCTTACCCTCACCAGGGCAGTGAGCCGCGCCTTCCGGTAGGCGGCGATCGCCTTGCAGAACCCTTGCCTCATGAATCTCCTCGATTGCCTTGCTGATGAAGTCCTGAACGCCTGGCGCCTCCTATCTAATGCATTCTCTTGGGAAGTGTGCGCTGATGGGCGCCTCCACATGGTGCCCGAGCGCCTCCCTTGTGACCTTGGCTAGGTCTAAGGCCCTCCCGACGAGAGCCCCCGAGCCCAGCCTGAGAGGGGTGCCGGGCGAGCCTTCCTATGCGATGGGTGAGGGTGCCCCGTCCGGGGACGCGAAGCTCAGCGCGGCGTCCTCGGGCGAGGCTTCCTCACGAGGTCCCTGACCCAGCTGCAGCTTCTTTGTCTTGGGGGTGACCTCGGGAGGGAGGGCACTGCTCTCGCTTTCAGGGCTCTCGACTGCTGCAGCCTCGAAGGCGAGCTGTAGGGAGCACACGGCGTCCTTTTCCTGACACGCGACCGTGATGACGCTGCCGCTTCCTGGCATCTTGAGGACCTTGTAGCCATGGTGCGTTGCTGCCATGAACTTGGCCGGTGCTGGGTACCCTAGGATGGCGTTGTATGGCAGGCGAATGTCGGCGACGTCAAAGTCGATGAGTTTGGTGTGGTAGTTTTTGCATTTGCTGAAGCTGACAAGGAGGTGGACTTGCCCTATCGGGTGTGTGGAACCGTCGGCCACTCCTGAAAATGGCTTGGTTGGCTGAAGCTAGTAGTACAACACTTCGTGCCTGTTGAAAGTTTGAACAGACAGGACATTGAGCCCTGCTCCACCATCGATGAGAGTCTTGGTGTCGACCACGTTGCTGATGACGGGAGAGCAGAGCATGGGCGGCGTGCCGGCAGTGTCCGTGCACTTGAGTTGGTCTGAGGAGCTGAAGGTGATGGCGCATTTGGACCACCTGAGAGGGCGAGTTGCTTCGGGCTTAGGGAGCGCTGCGTTCACCTCGCGCGCGAAATGCTTGAAGATACAGTGAGAAGCCAGGGCCTGTGAGCCGCCCAGGATGTAGGCGATGGCTCGAGGCTCCTTGAAGCCCCCAGCCCCCTTGTCCTGGTGATGATCTTTGTTCCATCTCGGTGGTGGAGGAAGTGAAGGAAGACTGGCATTGCCCTATGGGCGCTCCTCGCGAGGCTGCTCCCTCCAAGCGCCCTCGCGAGGTTGGCCCTGCCAACGGTCCTCCCAAGGATGGTCGCACCACTCCTGGCGATGGCCGCGTCCGTCCCAGCGTCCTCCACCTTGGCCACCTCCACGGCCGTAGCCTCGATCATTGCACTCGGGGCGTCGACCGAGGCGCCCGTCACGGAGGGCTCTAAGATCCTGGCAGTCATTGGTCATGTGGCTATGGAAGTTGTGGAAGAAGCAGAACGGTCGGTTGCCTTTGGACGACTCAGGGTGGTCGCAGCCACGCTTCATCTCTGGTTCGTTCGCGAGCACGGCCGGCCCTTTGTGCTTTACATCCTTGGCCTTGGCCTTCTTGTCTTCGGGGTCAGCATCGGGGAGCTCGAGGAGGGAGAGGCACCCTTCTTAGCCCTTGCACACTTGTTCGCCATGTTGAATCCAAGGTTATGCACAGATCCTTGTGGATTGCGAGCTCCTCCTTCATCTTGAGATCGTGGATGCCATCAGTGAACGCTGAAATGGTGGCCTCGTCCGACACCTTGGGGATCTTGAGGCGAACGTTGTTGAAGCGCTGGATGTACTTCTGCAGAGTTTCTCCTGGCTGCTGCTTGATGGGACGCAGGTCACCCGCGGCCGGCGGACGGTCGCGAGTGCCCTGGAAGTTCATGATGAAGCGGCCGAGCATCTCCGCCCAGGAAGAGACGGATCCCACGGGGACATTCAAGAGCCAAGAACGTGCGCCATCCTTGAGGGCCATGGGGAACCAGTTCGCCAGGATCTTCTCGTCGCTGCTGGCTGCCTTGATGCTTAGCTCGTAGAGCTGCAGGAACTCGGCGGGGTCGGCGGTGCCGTCGTAGCGTGAGGGTAGGTCAGGCTTGAACTTGCTCGGCCACATGACGTTGTCGAGCTCTGAGGTGAACGCACGACATCCTGCTATGGCCACTGGGGCCCTTCGAGGAGGTGGAACCAGGTCCTGGTGCATGCGTGCCGCCACCTCCTATTGTGGCACGCGGGCTTGGCATGGGGTGGAGGAAGCACGCATGCCTCCCTTGAGGCCGCTGCACCACCTGACAGCTCACCTCCTCCTGAGCAGGTGCTGGGCGCGGCGGGTCACGCCGCGGTGCCACACGCCTTGGCTCGATGATGATGCCCTGAGCCGGAGGTGGCGGAGGAGCCCCATGAGCCACGTCGCCCATGGCAGGCCGCTCCTGTGGCAGTGAGCGGGCTGGTGCAGTGGAGCCCCCAGCCGCGCTGACGAGCTCAGCGATCCGCTCGATCCATTCCTAGTAGAAGTCGTTGACCGGGCGGTAGCGAAGGAGCTCCCGCGCCATGAGTAGAGCGGCCTGCGCATTCACCGAGCCGTGAGGCGTGTGGGAGGATGAAGCTGTTGGGGTTAGTGACGGTGTGGCGGTGCGCCCGTCGCGGCGCACCGAAGGGTGCAACGAAGAAGCTTGCTGCTTGTGGCAGGTAGGGCCCGTGGCACCGTTTGGCCACCAGAGACGGAGCATGACAAGCACAACCATCGCCCGCCGGAGCCGTCTGAGCAATGCGAGCGGCGACTGTGGCCCGACACTCTGCGCGAGCTCGGCGTCCATCGGCCATGGAGGTGTTGGAGTGACGGTGGATCGATCGGCGGAAGAGAAGATCCGACACACCCTTACCTGGCGTGCCAAATGTCGTATTACGGGTTCCGCAAACCCTTGAAAGGTTCGAACTCTGGGGTGCATGCAGACATCTCAACCAACCCAACCTACCTACTTGTGATCCTCCTAACCTAGCGCGACGAGCTCGAAGAGACAAAGGGACACATCAGTTTATCCTGGTTCGGGCCACCTTGCGGTGTAATACCCTACTCCAGCATTTTGGTGGACTGCCTCGAAGGGTTGAGGATGAACTAGTAAAGTGGATGAACTGGCCTCAGGAGGTGAGGTGTTCTTGAGCTCAAGAGAGCTGGTGGGGTGTGAACTAAATCAGATCTTCCTCTATGGTGGTGGCTAAGTCCTATTTATGGTGGCCTTGGTCCTCTTCCCAAATGTTGGCGGGAAGGGATCGCATAATGGCCTGATTTGAAAGGGGACAAGTAGTACAGCTTGTGCTGACTAAAGTGGTCTTTGCCTACGAATAGCCCATGGTCGTGATGCTGTGGTGGGCTCGGTGATGACCTTCGTCCTGCCGTCCTTGTGGTCTTGGTCTCATTGCACCAGATGGAAACCTTTGGCTGATTCCTCGGGACTCCGTGCCTGTGGCTTTCCTCCCTTGCACCAAAGAGGAAACTGGCGCTCTGCACCCGATGGCGCCCGCCTGGCCTTGGTCGTTATGGATCACGTCAGCCGAGCCTCGTTAGGTGCACCTTGCATAGAACTCTCTGCCCCTCGGGAGCCAGCTTGAAGAGACCGATCCCCTCGGGGGTCTTGGCGTCGTCCGCCTCGCAAGGCTTGGCCCCTCGCGAAGGTCTTGAGTTGTTGATGTTGAAGCTGGGCCGTACCAAGCCGTCGGTGGAGCCACACGGTGGGCTGCAGGCAGGCAAGTCTGGATACCCCATATCCAGAACGCCGACATGGCTATCGCGGCTACACGAGTTGCTGCTCTGGCTCTAGTTCATGCTGCTCCTCCAAGCGCTGCTTCTCCGGCTGCTATCTGCTATTGTGTTCCCCGTTGATCGCCTGCTAATTTAGATCACTGTTTCTCTACTACAAGTGCTCGAGCGGCCTAAACTACATGTGAAGTGCCTCTCTGCTACCAGTGCGTTTAGTTTCGACAATAACATTCAGATTCCACGGTAAATTTAAGTTTCGACGGTTAAGTCCAGAGTCAACAGTTTTTACCTCATTTGTTGTAGTCTTGTGTTTTTTGATGATGTAAATTTTACATCTATCACTTTTTGGTAATGTATTTTACATCATCTATTGGAGATGCTATTAGAATCCCACTTGAGATTAACGATGTCTATCTTTTACTGCTTTAGCCTCGATGTCTTACGGCTCGCCGCAGCTGCTCCAACGACGAAACCATCCATCACAACAGAGCACTGCCCTGGATGCCGTCTACAAATTCCTTAGATCTTCCTCCACACCTCCGACAGCCACCTCTGCCTCAACTTCTTTGGCAACCAACCCAATGATGACGAGGTCGACACAGCTACAGCAAAGAGGATGTGCACTTGTCGCATCACTTATTACTCTACATTCATGTCAATCCATTAGGGCAATTTTGGTTCAAAGGAAAAACATAGCAATAGGAAATTTTCCTATGGCACTCTACTATTCAATTATTCATGCATTTTGTTGAAAGGAATGGAGCAAAACATCCACCTGGACCTACTTTTCAAAATCCTATGCATCAAAACAACCAAGTGCATTAGTGGCAGAATAGCATTCTAACTGTACACACTTTCATATGGTTTCACTTTAATTTGGCCATGTTTCTTTGCATTCCTCTGTTCTTCAAATTCCTGTGAACCAAACATCCAAGTTGACAGAAATCCTGTGTTTATAAATGCTCTGTTTCCCATGTGCATTCCTATCATATTCTGGTGTTTTTTCTATTCTTGCATTTTTAGAATCCTACAATCCAAAGGAGCCCTTACAGAATTACTTCAGTTACACGTATGTGTCGAAGAAAACTTTGTGTGGTTTGTCCTGCTCCTGCCGCGATGTCGTCCCCCGCACCCACCACAATGGCATCACTATCATCGACTCAGCAGATGAACCTGAGGAGTACACGGGTCCATAAGAGAGGTCGCACTCTCTTGTTTCTGCTTATATTATGCATTGCTTAATATTACCTGCTATTTATCATCCTGTTCACCTCTTAGACTCCAAGTCAGGTCCAAATTAATGTTCAAACTTGAGTTCTAAAATTAGTGGTGGGGCACATATCGAGGCAGCAATGAATAGTATCTCTGACTATTATCTGGCACATATAGAGGCATCAATGAATAGTAGATCTGCCTATGTTGTTCATTTTGGGTTGGAAAGAAATAGTAAAGCAATCATCATATGTCTTTTTATTGAATTAAAGCTATCATCGGCCTGCTATCATTATTTTTGGATCCATCCATTGGTTGTTACCATCACTCTAGATTTCTGCATGCTCTCCTTACATAATCTCACTATATTTTTTCGTACGCATGTCAAATATTTTACACAGTCATGCTGAACATGTAGAGAAAAAGAGAATAGTTTTGCGCGGCAATACAATGTCATGCAGACATCGCTCCATGGTGGGTTCAACAGCAAACCCTCCCCCCTCCCTAGATTGTAATCCAGAGGAAGATATCTGTTCTGAGGCGGATTCAGATGCACCTGACCACTCCTATTTACCCCCAAGGTGTTTGCTCTAACTTGGCATGATGATGTTAGTCATATCATGAATATTTGCCTTGCAGTGCCTACTTTTGACATCATATATGTCATCTGCTTAGTTTACACATGTTTTGTAATGTCACATGTTTAGTTTCTATATCATATATGAGAATTATGCAGTCTCATCAATTTTAGCCATCCATAATATATGTGAAATATGCAATGGATCCTATTTAACCAGGCATCATATATTTGAATGATATCTTGCCCATCCTTTTCTTAATTACATTTCTGTTTGTTAACAATGTTTGTACATTAAACTACTCTTCCTGTGAATCAGCCATTTGAGTGGGTAATGGAAAAATCTGGAGTGAAAAGAAGGTCTTTAGAGCAGACAGTGCTACCTGTTGAAGCAGATCTCTTGCTGGTTCCCGATAGCTCCTTAGAGATGGATTCAGAGATAGATGACTAGTCCTACTCCCGCACTGAGGTGTATGCTCTAACTTGGCACGGTTATACTGCTCATATCATGCATATGGTGTCTTGCATTGCACAGTTTAGACATCATATACACAATATTCAACACCATGTTCTTCGTTCAGACATCATATATGTGAATGCCCTCTGCTTAGCATATAAATCACATATGTGAATTAAATCATGTGATCCTGATTACTTAGATAACATGTATGTGAATTATGCCATGCGAACCTGTTTACTAAAGACATCATATAATTATCTCATGCCATCCTGTTTAGTTAGTCATCATATCTTTGAATTATGTCATGCTATCCTTTTTAGTTAAACAATATAGATGTCAACTATTTCATGCCCTCTTTTTTCCACACTATCTATTGCATCTGTCTCTCATACAATGTATGTACATTCAACTATGTTTCCTGTTTATCAGCCATTTGAATTGGAGCGGGTGATGGCAGTATCTAGCGGAGTAAAAACAATGTCTTCAAATAAAACAGTGCTACCTCTTGGTGGAGATAGCACCCCAGTTGTACATGCACGAGAACCAACCCTACCACACATAACCCAGACTCTCGCAGATTGTACCCCTACTGCGATGGACAGAGAATCAGCTTCACCCAATCTAACCCCAACCCTAGCAGATACTAACCAAGTTCCTGTTGACACAGCACCATCTCCACCATAGAGCTCCCAAACAAGAGCACGGTACTACCATGGCGAACCCCAACTCCACCAGTTAGTACACCTATTCCTGTGGAGGAAGCACAACCAGCTATTCGTAGTTTAGCATCTATCGCATTTGATGTTGTTAAATCCTATGTGCGTATCTTCCCATCATGGAAATATTCTACTAAAGATGAAGGAAAATGCCAGTTGCAGGTGTTTGTCCAAGAGTTATGTGTAAGTAATGTTATTCATGGCAATTTCTTTGCCTTGTCCCATGCATTCTACCTCTGTGATGGTTATAATACAACATATTTTCCCATTTTTCTTTGTAGAGAAGGACCGATTTGGAAACACAGGATGAGGTAACCTGTGCTAGTACCTCTGCTATCTTCAAGAATGCTTGGTGGTAGTATTGGAATTACCTGAAGAAAACGTACTTCAGTGGCAAAGAAACTCATCAAATTCCCTTACGTTCTCCTGAGACACATTTACTGGATGATGACTGGGAACGCCTTGTTCTGTACTAGTCCCGAACAAAGAATGTGGTAAGGTCTATGAGCTAATTTTTTTATTTTTAGGTACAATATGCCTGTGTCTTACTGGACTATGTTCATGTAGAACAAGTGCTTAAACCTGAAGAACAACTGTTCTCATTTAAGATTCCATTGCTATCCTGCATACTACTTTGCTCTTGTATCACTATGTGTACTCATACAAACTTATTTTTAAATTGAAGGATCCAATCGAAACTCCAATGGCACAATACGTATGTTTATGCATGTTTCTTTGATAGGTTTGCTCTTATAAATAGCTCTGTTGATTTCAATTTCAATTTCAATTGTGTATATAGTTGACTTCTCATATCATGCACATTACTCGCATCACAACAGAGCCAATAGTGTTGTTGTACATGTAGACCCATGGTACCCATCTGAAATATTGTTCTGCCGTATAGTTTCCCACACTTTGTATTCTTTAGGTGCTGCTTTGTCTTGAACTGATATGATTTGAACCATGTCTCTATTTTGATTTGGAAAGACAATGCAATGACCATAGGACATAGATATATGTTTGTTTGATGCTTTTATTATGTACTACTTGGCAATAGAAGACTTGGTTGTTTAATCATGTCCACCATACTAATCAGCTGGTTCCGAAATGAGTTTCATATACTAGTACATGCTAAACCTGTTATGTGTCTGGTTGTTTCTTCTTTTATAATGCTGACAGAATATTGGGGAATAGTGCCTTATTAAGCAATGGTAAAGGAAGTAATGCAGATAAGGTTCATGATAGTGAGACATCCTTGTTGGTCTCCAACAAAGCTGATAAGACAGCTAAGGAAAACTATCTTGAAGATAGTGAGACAACCCCAAAGTCATGCCTTGGTTTAGTGTTCGAGTTACTCGCCACTACCGCTGGCACAAACTATTCAAACTCATTGTCTGAATCAGGTCATTTTCTTGAGTCTCAACTACAAGTTGAAAGACATCGATCAGGGGTGCTACGACAAGAAGCCGAAGGACTGCGGAAGTCCATGGAGCATTCAGATGCATACTTTCTGGTGAAACAACAAGCGTTGGAGGATTTTAGCGCCAAACAGGACAAAGCTAATAAGCTTGCTAAGCTTATTGCCAGCATGGTGGATACCCAGGATAACATTTTTTAAGCTCTTCTGAAGTTGTTTCAGTTATGGACTTGTTTTGCTGCCGCATTATTTGCACTGCTAGGCAATTTAGACGGCCAGTGTATGTAATATGCTGCTTTGTTCCCTATATTTGCACTGGTGGCGAACTTTGATGCCCAGTGGATGTAATATGTGTTATAGTCGTAATAGCCTAGCGTTAGTTGCTTGTTTATTTATTTCCTTATTGTCTTGTTTAGTTGTTTTCTTGTAGTTACTACATTTATTTTTCCATGTTTTTCTAGTGGCCTATTTTTATAACTAGGCCACAGTAACCATGGCAACACACGGACTGTTGTAACCATGGTCCTGCTACCTTTTGTAGTGACCATGGCCCTCCATGGGCTATATGATCCATGGGCCTTCTACGGGCCGGACGATCCATGGGCCTTCTACGGGCCATAGGATCCATGCGCCTTCTACATGACATAGGATCCATGGGCCTTCTACGAGCCGTCTAATCTATGGGCCTATACGGGCGTATCATTGCTTCGCCAAACATGGGCCGTACTATTCGTGGACCAATAACGGTCCGCAAAATGGGCCATAAACGGGCTAGAGTGCAAATTGTACGTTTTATGGCCTGACCATAACGAACGTTAATATGCCGTATTTGATGATGCTATGAAAACGGCCCAACGGATTAACGAGCCACAAACGGGCCGACTATAACAACGGGCTGAATTTGTCTCACAAGCAGAAAAGGCCAGTAACGGGTCATAAGTAACCGAATGCTGGAAATGAGCCCAAGAATAAATGGGCCCTGAGAAGGCCGAAAGGTAACACGAGCTGGAAACGTCCCAATGGAATAATGGGCCGTTAATGGGTATAAAGTGAAACATTGTTCATTGCGGGCCGGTTTCACCATGGGTCGTTAATGGTCCAAGAGTTACAAAGGGACTCATATGGACCGAAAGATGTCATGGTCCATACATGGGCCGGAAGTTACAACAGGCTAGAATCATATTGGACGGCCCAGATGACGCTACTGGGCCAAATTCCGTTAGGCCGTAACGGGTCATGAGTTAGCGGGCTGTAAATGGGCTATATGCGAATAGGTCGTTAACAGGCTTTCCATGGGCCGACCTGCTACCTTTTGTGCAAGTCAAATGGGCCAGCCTTTTCACCGGAATGTGCCTTTGTTGGGCCATGCCACATGAGTGAATGACATCTGTCCCAACGGTTAGCTGACACGTGGTTCCTCCGGCCAATGAGAAATTTACACGTGGAAAATCCCCATTGGTCATGGCTTTTAGGGGTTATCGGATCCAAAAGCGGACTCGATAGCTTAACAGCGACCCGTTACCGTGGACACCACATGTCGGTCATCCTTGACGAAAGCACTTCCATGACGCGCGATTGATCGTCATCGAAGTGGACACTTCTGTGATGATAATTTTGGTAATGTCCTCACTAGTAGAAAAAGGGTTAAACGTGAAGCACATTAGTGCCGGTTTGTATTTGAGCCAGCACAAATGTATACATTAGTGCCGGTTCCAACGGCTAGCCGGGCCGCTCTCATTAGTACCGGTTCGTGGCTAACCTTTAGCACCGGTTCGTGCCACGAACCGGTACTAATGAGAGTGGTGGCAGGATGTTGTCAGTCTGAGCCCCCTCCAGCACCTTTAGTACCGGTTCTTGGCACGAACCGGTACTAAAGGTCGTCCTACAAAAACCCTTCGTCCACCCGAGCTTGCTCTGTTCTTCCCCTTTCCCCTCTCCTCTCTGTTCTTCCCCTCTTCCTCTCGAGCTCATCACACATTTTGCCCAAAATTTGTCAAGATTTGAAGGCCCCCATCCATTCAAATGATCACAAAGGTTAGAAACTTTGTCCTTTCATCTCTCGTTGCTAGATTAGCTCTTGCAATTCTTTATATAGTTATTAATTTGTGAGTTTAGTAATTTGGGAGGAAATATATATATGTGCTAGTATTTGATTTATATGCAATTTGAGGTTAAAATAACACTTAGTTTGCATATGTAGGTGTGGTTTACTTAGTGCCTTCTAAATCTCCGTCGTAACCACCGTCGATCGCCCGCACTGTCCCGTCGCCGGCACCACCTTGTGGTGAGCCTCTTGTTCATGAAATTTTATATAAAAATTGATGGCTGTGTGATTTGGATATATAGTTACTCGTATAATAATTATCTTACCCATATGTTGTTTGTTATACATAGTGCCATGGTTTTGATATCCGTCCCCATCGGCCCTCGTCCTTGTTATGATTCGGATGTGGTATATTCTCTTTTAAAACTATTTGTTGCATTTCGTGTTTATGACAAATTATGCCCATCAAGTTGACATAGATATTTTTATCTAGGAGGTATGTGAACCGGAAATTCCAACCGACCCTATTGTCGAGAGGTTAAATTTAGTTGAAATAAAAAAGGGTACTTGAAAGAAAAATTGAAAAGAATTGAGGGGGAGAAGATGGAATTGGAGTTGCATGTTGCCGATGTCGTCGATGATCACAAGATCAAGATGGAGAAAATGCGCTTGAAGATTAGGAAGATTAGAAAATATGCCATCGATAGTGAGGCTTGGTATCATTATGCTATTGGATCAATTGTTACCTTAGTTGCGATCTTGATCGCATTTGTTGTTGCATTTAAATGCTTTAGCTAGAGAGTTATTTGTTTGTTGCATTTAAGTGTTGTATGAACTTTATGTATGAACTTGTATTAATTTGGTCTATTCGGTGTTGTGTAATGAAGATGAGCCGGCAATGGATGTACGATGACCGATGCTCTCCCTAGTTCGTTGAGGGCGTGCATACTTTTCTGCTTGCGGCTGAGGAAAACAAGCGGGCGGATGGTTTTATGCCTTGTCCATGTGCTGGCTGTAAGAATGGTCGCAATTACTCTACGTCAAGAACCATTCACGTCCACCTGTTTGAGTCCGGTTTCATGCCCCACTATAATGTTTGGACCAAGCACGGAGAAAGAGGGGTTATGATGGAAGACAATGAAGAAGAAGAGGATGACGACAGCTATCCTGGCCATGGGTTCCCTGAATACGATGATACAACAATGGGGAAGAAGCTGAGTCAGTAATGCAGGAAGAAGCTGAGCCGGCAATGCGGGAAGAAGCTGAAGAAGAGGCATCAGATGAGCCCGTTGATGATCTAGGTCGGGCCATTGCCGATGCAAAGAGAAACTGCGCAAGTGATTTGGAGAAGAAGAAGTGGCAGCGCATGTTAGAGGATCACAAAAAATTGTTGTACCCGAATTGCGTAGGTGACAAGAAAAAGCTGGGCACCACACTGGAATTTCTGCAATGGAAGGCAGAGAATGGTGTATCTGACAAGGGATTTGGAAAGTTGCTGGTAATGATAAAGGATATGCTTCCAAAGACAACGAATTGCTCGAGAGTACGTACGAAGCAAAGAAGGCTGTCTGCCCTCTAGGGTTAGAGGTGCAGAAGATACATGCATGCCCTAATGATTGCATCCTCTACCGCGGTGAGTACGAGGATTTGAACGCCTGCCCGGTATGTGGTGCATTGTGCTATAAGATCAGCTGCGATGAGCATGGTGATGTCGAGGGCGAGCGCCCCAGGAAGAAGATTCCTGCCAAGGTGATGTGGTATTCTCCTATAATACCACGGTTGAAACGTTTGTTCCAAAACAAAGAGCATGCCAAGGCGATGCGATGGCACATAGAAGACCGTAAGAAAGATGGAAAGTTGAGAGTACCAGCTGACGGGTCGCAATGGAGAAAAATCAAAACAAAGTACGGGAAGGAGTTTGCAGATGACGCAAGGAGCGTATGGTTTGGTCTAAGCGCCAGAGCAGCAACCATAACACCTAGCCTGTGACTCTATGTTTGTATAACCTTCCTCCTTGGTTGTGCATGAAGAGGAAGTTCATTGTGATGCCAGTGCTCATCCAAGGCCCTAAGCAACCCGGCAACGACATTGATGTGTACCTAAGGCCATTAGTTGAAGAACTCTTACAACTGTGGAATGGAACAGGTGTACGTGCGTGGGATGAGCACATGGGGGAAGAATTTGACCTAAAGGCGTTGTTGTTCGTGACCATCAATGATTGTCCTACTCTCAGTAACCTTTCAGGACAGACAAACAAGGGATACCACGGATGCACGCACTGTTTGGATGATACCGACAGTATATATTTGAATAGTTGTAAGAAGAATGTGTACCTGGGACATTGTCGATTTTTTCCGAGCAGGCATCCCGTAAGAAAGAAAGGCAAGCATTTCAAAGGTGAGGCGGATCACCGGACGAAGCCTCGCCACCGTACTGGTGCTGATGTACATGATATGGTCAAGGATCTGAAGGTGATATTTGGAAAGGGTCCTGGCGGACAACCTCTTCCAACGGATGCTGACGGACGCACACCCATGTGGAAGAAGAAATCTATATTTTGGGACCTACCATATTGGAAAGACCTAGAGGTCCGCTCCGCAATCGACGTGATGCACGTGACGAAGAATATTTGCGTGACCCTGCTTGGCTTCTTGGGTGCGTATGGTAAGACAAAAGATACACTTGAGGCATGGGAGGACCAGCAACGTATGCACGGAGAAGACGGCATACATCAGGGTCATGCAAGCTACGCTCTTACCAAAGAAGAGAAGGAAATCTTCTTTGAATGCCTTCTCAGTATTAAGGTACCGTCTGGCTTCTCGTCGAATATAAAGGGAATAATAAGCATGGCAGAGAAAAAGTTCCAGAACCTAAAGTCTCATGACTGCCACATGATTATGACGCAACTGCTTCTGGTTGCATTGAGGGGGCTTCTACCGAAAAACGTTCGATTAGCCATTGTGAAGCTACGGGCATTTCTCAATGCAATCTCTTAGAAGGTAATCGATCCAGAAATCATCCCAAGGTTACAGAATGATTTGGTGCAATGTCTTGTAAGTTTCGAGTTGGTGTTCCCACCATCCTTCGTCAACATCATGACGCACGTCCTAGTTCACCTATGCGAAGAGATTAACATTTTGGGTCCTGTATTTCTACACAATATGTTCCCCTTTGAGAGGTTCATGAGAGTCTTAAAGAAATATGTTCATAACCGTGCTAGGCCAGAAGGAAGCATCTCCAAGGGCCATCAAAATGAGGAGGTCATTGAGTTTTCTATTGACTTTATTCCTGACCTTAAGCCGATTGGTGTTCCTGAATTGCGGCATAAGGGCAGACTGGATGGAAAAAAGGCACGCTAGGAGGGGAACAAATAATATGTATGGATGGACATTCTCTCACTGAAGCACACTACACAGTTCTATATAATTCCGCCTTGGTGGCTCCGTATATGGATGAACACAAGAATTTGCTACGCTCCAAACACCCGGAGCGGTCTGATGACTGGATTACACGTGAACAAACCAGGAGTTTCGCCAGCTGGTTGCAGACACGTACCATGCATGACACCTCTATTGAAGATGACCTGTACTTGCTGTCCCAGTTACCATCTTCGAATATAATGACTTTTAAAGGGTACGAGATAAATGGTAATACATTTTACACGATCGCCCAAGATAAGAAGAGCACCAACCAAAACAGTGGTGTTCGCTTTGATGCAGAAACCAAGACGGGAAAGGAAACATATTATGGTTATATACATGACATATGGGAACTTGACTATCGACGTGGTTTAAAGGTCCCTTTGTTTCGGTGCAAATGGGTCAATATGACATGAGGCAGGGTAACGGAAGACCCGCAGTACGGAATGACAACAGTGGATCTCAACAATCTTGCGTATGCAGATGAACCATTCGTCCTAGCCAATGATGTGGCACAGGTTTTCTATGTGAAGGACATGTCTACCAAGCCAAGAAAAAGAAAAGATAAGGAAGCGAATGCATCGTACGATGAGCCAAAGTGGCACATAGTTCTTTCTGGGAAGAGAAACATTGTGGGAGTGGATGACAAGACAGACAAGTCAGAAGATTATGAAAAGTTTGATGAAATTGCTCCATTCACAGTGAATATTGACCCGAGCATCCCGTTAAATGATGAAGATTTTCCATGGTTACGGCGCAAAGGGACACACACGAAGAAAAAGTTTCACACCCAAAGATCTGGGATGTGATCGACTTCACTAGCTACCATCACTTTCTTCTATGTTTCGCACCGAGAGGGGAATCTCTGTAATAGTTAGGGTAGTTATGTGTTTTGGCATTTGAAACAAGAAGAAATTTTATGTGCAAACAAATTCACACTAATTTCAAATAATTCAAAATTTAAACTATTCAAATTTGAAAACTACGGGCACTGACAGAAAAAATAGCAGAAAAGAAAGAAAAACTATAGCTGAAAAGAAAAAAAACTATATAAAAAACTACTCAAAAATAAATAGAAGAAAATAAATATAGCAGAAAAGAAAAAACTACTCAGAAATAAATAGAAGAAAAAATAAAGCAAAAAAGAAAAAAAATTATATTTGCTATTTTTCAATCGTTTACAAAATGACCGTGAAATTGAAAATCACTACAAAATGAACTCTGAAAATGTTGAATTTTGGCAAACTAGATGAAAAACTACTCACAAATAAATAGAAGAAAATAAATATAACAGAAAAGAAAAAACTATACAAAAAACTACGCAAAAATAAATAGAAGAAAATAAAGCAGAAAAGAAAAAAACTATAAAAAAAATTGGGGCGCTGCCCTGTGGGCCTGATAGGCCACACGTGTGTAATTACAGGCCTTAAAGGCCCAGCAGACTCACAGGGCAGCACGCGCAGTTTAGGCCCACAAGCCTGCTATACAGAGGAGTTCGAACTGGTAGCCGCGGCTGGGTTTATAAACCAGGGCGGCTGCCCTTTGCCTGGCGAGGTGGGACCAAACTTTGGGGTGGCAGCGCGACCCCTTTAGTACCGGGTCGTGGCACAAACCGGTACTAAAGGGGGGGCCTTTAGTACCGGTTTGTGCCACCACCCGGTACTAAAGGGGGTCGCTTCCCGCCGCTTGGCCTGGCCAAAACAGGCCTTTAGTACCGGTTGGTGGCTCCAACCGGTACTAAAGGTGCCTTCTATATATACTCGACTTACAAAATTTTCATTCTTCCTCTGTTTCCGTCGTCTCCGTCGCCGTTGCCGCCCCCTTCCCCGTCGCCGCCCTCGTCTCCGTCGCCGCCCCCATCCCCGTCGCCGCCGTCGTCTCCGTCGCCGCACCGGTCCCGCCCCCGTCCCCGTCGCCGCCCTCGTCTCTGTCGCCGCCCCTGTCCCCATCGCCGCCGTCGCCTCGCCGTCGCCGTCGCCCCGCTGTGAGCTCTCCCCCTCTAACCTCTCTCCCTCGCCCCCGGCGGCCACCATGGGCGCCGCCCCTCCCGGCCCTGAGCACACACACACACAAGCATGAATTAGTATATAATTTAGATTATTTAGATTATTATTGTTTTAGTTATCAAAACACACACACACACACACACAAGCATGAATTAGTATATAATTTAGATTATTTAGATTATTATTGTTTTAGTTATCAAAATTTTTTATATGGAAATTAGTGTTTAATTAGTATGGAAATTTTTTATGTTTAATTAGTATATAATTTAGATTATTATTATTAGTATATAATTAGTGTTTAATTAGTATGGAAATTTTTTATATAATGTTGTTTTTCAGTTTTTAATGGATGTATAGAAGTTGTGTTTTCTGTTTTTAGTGTTAGATGCTTAATTAGTATGAAATAGTATATAGATTTTTGAAATAGTAGAAATGTTAGAAATTTTAGTTATCAAAATCCAATCATTAAAAAAATATTACTTTTTGCGGGCATATAGCTAGTATTTGTTCTCGACGATGCCCGGCCCGCATCCTCGCCGTTGACCCGTCCGCGACGACGTCCAGCCGACCCATGTCCGGGACTGGGCTCCGCCGGGCTGGCACTGGGAGGTGCTGCCTGGAGGGGCGCGCCTCTTGATGAGGAACCCGACCCCGGGTCCCGTCGTCGACCCTGATCTCGTTTGGTGGCGTTCGCATGGGCCAGTTTCGGTGCGGAGGGACCCGGCCCCGCCGGAGGTGGTACGTCGCTGTGTCAGGGAGGAGGACGAGCACGTCCATCGCTACATGGTTGCGTTAGAGGGCGGCAGGTTCTCCAATACCTGGCAGTATCTTCGGGGATCTCACTTCAGCTATGATCCTGTGAGGGTTCCTTCTCTTTGGCTGTCCACCGCCCGCGCCACAGGAACCGAGAGTGTCCTAGATTCTTCTGTAGTATTCGAGATTATATCTATTATTCTAGACGAAGTATTCGAGATTATATCTATTATTCGAGACGATGTAATTTGAATACTAAATTGTTTTATATTTCTTTTGAATTAGTTAAATAAAAGCTATGGCAGACAATACCGACAGAGAGGGAGAACATACCATATTCGATATGATACGCGGGCTAGATGATGATCAGAATGAAGAAGATTATGACGGCACCGAATTTCTAAACAACACCGGAGAGGGTGATATGATATTCGATCGCGACGACCGAATTGATGAAGTCATGAACTACGATTATGACGATGACGAAGAACCTGTTGATCCTGAAACAACAAAGACCGGCGAGGTATATATATTTATATAAGCAGGTATCTGGTGATCATCACATGTTTTAAATGACTTGAAGATATATTAACAAATCGATCTTTGTTCTTTCAGCCATCCGGATCGAGCAAATCTTCAGGCAAAAGGACGAAACGAGGCCCGAACAAAAAGTTGAAGGAGGGCGTAAAGTACAATATCGAGGCAGTCAGACCTAATGGCGAACCATTAGCGCCTAAGAAGATTGCGGACAAGTTCATTCGTCAGTGCGGAGTTCTTGTGAAGGACCAACTGCTGATCTCCCTTCAAGAATGGAGAGAGCCAGCAAAAGACAAAAGACAAAAAGGCAAAGAGGACGCTGCTCCACGTCCAGATGTTACTTTTGTCGACAAGAATCAAAAAGATCTGCTTTGGGATACTCTCATGGAACATTTCACCCTACCAGATCATTTCACAAAAGCAGATGTGCAGAAAGTCAAGGACGCTGCTCTTAGGAAGATGGCGGTTGCATTCAAGAACCACAAGAATCGTGAATGGGACAAGTACGTCAAGGGAGGAAGGAAGACTCCAGTATTCGAGGGAACACTAGAGAACCAACGTGCTCATTGGGACGATTTCGTGAAATTCAAGGATTCGGAATTAGCTAAGGAACGGTCGAGAATAAACAAGAAGAATGCCGAAAAAAAGGATAAGTTCCATAAGCTGGGGCCAGGTGGCTATGCGGTGGCAATGCCTAAGTGGGATAAGTCTGAGAAAGAGATGGAGGATGCAGGTGCCACTCCGGTTACTAAGAGCTAGCCCCCCAGGGTTAGGACTTGGTTCTATGCGCATGGGGGGGAGTTGGACCCGAAGATAGGCAATGTTCCGACGAGGGCAAGTCTGAAGGGAGCCGACGATGCGATACTTGTTGCAATAGAAGAGGCACGATCGGGGGTGTTCCAGCCCAACAGAGAGAACGACGAGCTTACGCGTGCCCTGGGAAATCCTGAACACCCGGGAAGAACACGAGGCAAGGGCGCTATTCCGTGGTATGAGGGGTTTTCAGACTGGAACACCGACTACAGAACCCGTGCGAGAAAGAAGATTGCGGAGGAGAAGAAGAGGAAGATGGAGGAGGAGCAGAGGAAGCGGGACTATGAACACCTTCAAGGCCTAGAAGCAAGTCAAGTGGAATTGGTAGTCAAATTCCAGCGGCAGCAGGAGCAGATCTACTCACTTACCCAGCAAAGGGGGTCTCAGCAGCTGCAACAGTTAGCGAATGATCCAGCATTGGACAGCACCGCCCCATCCATGCCGAGAAGCAGCGTGGGTTCCACCCCGGACGATGCAATGCTAGGTAGATACCCCGTGGATGACATCACGGAGAACACTAGCTGCGAGCTACACGTCAAAATGAAGAACATATCCATGAAGGTGGGGACGCCGTTGCTTTTACAAATCCCCCAAGGCAACCTTGCATTGCAACCCGATTCCAGCGGGCTATGCTCGTGTCTTGGTTGATGAGGTGGTGGACCCATATTCGGAGCTAGAGCTTGACATTCCTGGAGGTGACGACGAGGGCTTTCTCAGAGACGCCAACCATCGTATCATCCTATGGAAAAAGGATTGCATCATCTTTCGAAGGCCACCGACACCGCGTCAGCCGACTCCTCGTCGAAGTCCGCCACCGAGTCAGCAGTCTCCCGCTCCTGCAAGTCCACCAAGTCCAGCAAAGTGTCAGGACACTCCTCCTCCAAGTCCGATAAAGTGTCAGGCCACTCCTCCTCCTCCAAGTCCGCCACAGCGTCAGACGTCCACTCCTCCTCCAAGTCCGGCACAACCTCAGGCCACTCCTCCTCCAAGTCCGACACAGCTTCAGGCGGCCACTCCTCCTCGTCCAACTCAGCCCCGTCAGCCGTCTCCGCCACCTCAGCAATCGCAGAAGAGACACCCCGCAGCTATGGTGCGTAGTGGTATGAGTCGAGGTAGTACAGAAAGTACAGGCGGAGGCAAGCGATATAAATATGGACCAAGCCTCACGCCTCTTCTACAGAGGGCTTATGACAGGTCCGAGGAGGAAATCGCAGCCATATCGAAGTCCGAGGTGGAAGCCCATTTTGCACCGAAACCGCCACCGCCGCCAAGGGAGAAAGTGCCTGAGGAAACGATTGACCACTTCATTTGTATGGCTCAACCACCAGCTCCCAAGCCTGTTGACACAGACTATGAGCGCCACATCAGGAAGTTAAATCGAGCGCGTCTACGTAAGGAGGCAAGCTCGGGATCGAGCAAACAAGAAGCAGCTGTCAAAAAATGCGGGAAAACCATTCCCCAGATGGGAGAACAGGCGGCGCAATCGATCCCCTCGCTTGTTGTGCCAACAACACGTGATAGTACGCGCGCCCAATATTATTGTGGGCAAACAGTTTACGTTCCTGAGGTGGGCAATGTGGTAATAACGGAGGAGCATATAATGCAGGCTGAAGTTCTCAAAATCACTGTTGGACAACTCCTCGAGATCGATCCCATGCCTGTGCTTAGAGAGGATGAAATAAAACGGAAATATGTCCGGGGCCAACCTTTGGTCGAGCCAGACAAGGTCAAGAACCTCCCAACGAGAATGTATGAATTGCATCAATGGTACATGAACATTACCAAGATTTCCGATCGATTGTCCCTCATGGTGAATGTCAAGGAGGAGCATTACTACCATGAGAAAGCTGTGTCCGTTGAGTATTCTGAACTGTTTCAGTTATACAATCAAGACGCACTCGACAAATCTATCGTCAGTTGCTATTGTCTGTAAGTGATTTCTTTCTGTAATTTAAGTCTCAAGCTAGCTGTAGGATCAATCATTACCTGTAATTATCCTCACTATATTCTTTTCTGTGGTATTATATGCAGGATGAAGATGTATGAAATGAGAAAAGGTGGACGCTTTGGCATTGGGTTCATTGACCCAAACACCGTTAATGAATACACATGGAAAATAGATCCATGTCATCAAAAGGCCGTAGAGGATAGCACGCTAGAGTTCTTGAAGCGCCTCAAATACAATGAAGATATACTACTTCCTTACAACTTCCAGTGAGTCACACTGTCTTGTACTACAAATTCTCTGTTTTTGCCTACTAGCTAGCTACATGTTTTTGCTTACATATGCCCGCTTAATTAAGACATGCAAACGTGTGTGCATGCAGATTTCACTGGGTCTTGTGTATCATTAAAGTTGATGCCGGAACAGTTGAAATACTGGACTCACTACTCAAAGAAAAAACTGACTATAACATCTTGTTTGGGATAGTCAACAGGTAAATTCAATCATTATTAACTATATATCTCGGCCTATTTAGTTTGTCATTTCATGATATGAACTATTTAATAACCCCTTTATTCATTTTCTTTGTCGGCGGGCAGGGCTTGGGCAAGGTTCATCAGCATCACGGAAGGCGAATGGAAAGAAAAGCTTAAATGGGGAAGACCCAAGGTAAGTAATTAAGTAGTACTAGCTAGCTAGCTAGCTGCCATCTCTTTAATTATCATGCTTGATTAATTATTATCTGATCAAATTCCATTCTCGTAAAGACCTTGAAGCAGGCACAGGGGACTGATCTGTGTGCATTCTTCGTTTGCGAGAACATTTGCATGATGGCGTCCGAAAGGAGCAGATCTCAAAGACAGGAATGGGTATGCTTGTCAAAACACTATTCACAATTTTTACACCATTATCGATATCTAGTCACACAACTAATACACATGCATATTGATCTCCTTCTTAATAGTTCAGAGAGGTGCGGGAGAAGCTCCTAGAAATGGAGCGCGTAGAAGCACTTCAAGAGGAAATAGCGGGATTTTTGCTCGACCAGGTCATAAATCCGAAGGGAGAATACTATTACCCGCTACCGCCCCCATGAAAACCACTTCCAATTGTCATCGTGCTCCGAAGGCACCAATTAGGCTAATGCCACTGGCTCCGAAGGCAACATGCATATGTAGGAGAAATTGTATATGGCTATACATGTGTGTATGTGTGAATTAATTAATATGATGGTTTGTGAGACATTGATGATATATATGTGCATGATTGGTTCTACTAGAAATTATATATATATATATATATATATATATATATATATATATATGCATAACGTGTACAATGTGTAGTTTCGTAAAATACCAGAAAACGAAAAAGAATTAAAATGGAAACACAAAATTAAATGAAAAAGAAATCATAAAACTAAAAAAACCCCAAACCTTATAGTACCGGTTGGTCTTACCAACCAGTACTAAAGGGCTCCAGGCCCCTGGAGCTGGCTCGTGCCACGTGGTTTTCCTTTAGCACCGGTTCATGCTGAACCGGTACTAAAGGGGGGGGCTTTAGTGCCCACACTTTAGTGCCGGTTATGGAACCGGCACTAAAGGGCCTTACGAACCGGTGCTATTGCCCGGTTCTGCACTAGTGCCTGGAACACTTCTACGACAGCACAGGTATGACTATCTCATTTCTGTCATAAAATCTTCATCGATGTACATGCATGGCAGAAAACGTGACCTACTATGACAAACACGTATCACCACGGAAGTGTATTTTTTTGTAGTGTAGGTGCATTGATGCTATCAATTATCTTCTCAATCTGAACTTCATTGGCCACACGAGGATGAACAGGGTGAAGGCTTTGTTGTTGATGACTATTATCTTCATCTATAGCATTGTCTTCAGGTTCAACACTGTCTTCACGTTGAGTATTGGTAGGAATAACAATTTCCTCTTCAGTTTGTTCCTCGTTGGGTATGATTTCTCCAGAAGGTTGCATTTTTGGGATAGAAGTCGTTGCATTTTTGTCTCCTATAGGTTGTGCACAAATGTCGTATCCACCTATTGAGCAATCGTGCTAGCGCCTCTCTAGAGTTGAGTTGTGCAACAAGAGCATTTTCCGTGGATTCCACATTTTGAGATCATTCCTTGATTGCAGAACCCCATTTATCTATCCGTGTGTGTGTTTCCGTGTGCCACCCATTGCTATTGGTCTACTTGTTTCACTTGCGAATTTGTGAATCTTTTTCCACATTATTGACTCTTGCTAACATTGTGCATCAATTTTTGTGCCACTATTCTCACTGAGCACCACCATAGGCCTTACTTGTCTAGGTGTGAGAAATTGACGAGATCGGTACCAATTGTGCTATTTCCTTGCTTCATCATTGAGTGATCATTGATCCATTCTCAACATCGGTCAAGGTACATTTGGTATAGTTCTCTCCTTTCCTCCACTCATATTTGCTCCAGTCTTGTGATGAATAGGCAAGGCATTTCATCTCCGGTCTTCGACAAAAATGACAGCGTGAACAACTACATCGCCAAAGCTCCATCTTTGGTCTACAAAAACAATGCAAGGCGCACATTCTACCTTGTGAGAGCGCATCAAGAACCTCTCCATCTAGATTCGTCACTTCGAAGCAAGGAAAAGGGACTACATCGACAACAAGCTTTCCACACACAAGGAGGATCAAGATGCAAGAATGGAGGAGATTCAGGCCTTGTTGGTCAATCGTTCTTCCCCTTCATCATCCACAAGGCGGAGAGAACCAAATCGATCATCTTCTGAGCGCCCATGTGATGCAAGCGCAAGTCGTCCACGTCCACATCTCCATGGCGACCACCATCGCATTCGTGATCCACATCTTCATGAAGGGAAAGTCATCTACAAGCATCATGTGCATGACAACAACGAACAACATATACTACGATCTCAAGCATGACAACGACACCATCAACATGAAGATGCTCGCCAAGCATAAACGTACAAGTCTGAACAAGCTCTACTACACGCCAAGGACAAGCTTCAAGAGCACAAGAGAAGACTGTGAGACAAGCAGCACCAAGAGCAAGTTACGGCTGCCACCACCACTTCAGCATCTTCGCCAAGTGCTATAAAGGCATCTTCGCCTTCGGACATATAGCATCTTCGCCTACTTCCCACTATTTCGCCAACATCGACATCTTCAACAATGAGGCGACCACCTACATGTGAGGGCGACACTTCCATCTTCGGAAGCCCCTCAAGGAAGATGGCCGAGCATGGGAACTTCCCTTTGGTCATGAAGACGAGCTACGAGGTGCCACATCATTTGGGCCTCCTACAACAAGATGGTAACAAGACGGTCGAGCAAGGGCCATCTCCTTCGACTACGGAGACGGGCACGAGCCTCTTTAACAACATGAAGATGGCGCCCATATTGGACTCATACTCCGAGTCAGGCTACGCGAGCGAACATGAGACTTTCTTTTGATCTCGGAGGAGAGTGATGTTTTGCCACATCATACGGCATTCATCTTTGGAGGCGTCATGGATGAGGAGGTTGAGCATGGGACTATCCCTTCAACCAAGGCGGCGATAGGAGTTAATCATGGGGACATTTGCACCTACATCCCTCTCACACCCATATATCATGAGATGCCCCAATTGCCATGTGAGGAGAGCCACCACCACATGAGTGACATGAGTGACTCCACCATATGTGACATTCAGAGCATTTCCTATGAGAGGATGAGTGTGACCACCACTAGCCCCACACATGAGAGCATGCCACACATCCTATGTGAGGTTGAGAGCCATTTGAGTGACTCCACCAACCATATGAGTGAGTGCATCCAAGAGGAAGTAAGTGATACATAAAACTTAGTAAGTGAGGTAGTTGATAGGGCACGTGAGGCTACTATGATTTCTAATGAATTAACCTCTACTCCAAGTGTGTTTTCTTCTTTGGTGCTAGGTCTCCTACATGATTACATGCCTATCCTCGACAAGACCATACCTCCAATGGAGATGACAATGGCCATGGTGGAAGAAGATGCACCTCCCACATAGTACCATCAAGTTGCAACCTCATCTACAACACATGAGCGGAGCTCTAAAGGTAATATAGGTGATGGACCTTCACTTGTCCCACTAGTTGACTATCTCACCAATGATTGCTTGCATGATGTTGATCCACCTAGTACCATGCTTCATGCTATTATGATTTCCCAATGCAATGATTTACCCATTTACGATGAGTATGATGATTCTCATGTGGACTCTATTAGTTGTGATGCCATGTTACATATGATTTCTTGTGACAATTCTTTAGGTCACATCATGTTTGACAATCCGCTTGACTTGTCATATGCTACGCATGAGATCAACCATATGTCATATTTGCAATCTCATCATTGCTATGCATATTCCATTAAAATTAACCCAATTGGCACTTATGGCATAGGTGACAAGCCCATGGTTATTGGCATTTGTTTTTCTTGTGATGATATTGATATGCTCCCTTTACATCATCTATCTCATATGCAGAACACCTAGCTTCAGATATGCATTGTTTTGGATGTTATCCATTTTCTCCATTTGATGTTTCCAATATTGCTCATGAGGAGACCCCCATAGTTTCCTCAAACATGTTAGGAGATTTTTTATCCATCCCATCCATTGCACGATCCCAATAGTTGTGTGCACAATATGCCCCCCATAAATGAACATGATATCGATGTGCCATATACTAGTATGCTCAATTTATGTCCCCATCATGTCATACATAAAAACTATTTGTTCATGATGGATGACATGTTCTTATACCATGCATCAAATTTCTTTAAGCGATGCCTATGTTGTGCTAACTCTAATGTGCACATACACATCATGATGGATGATGTGTACATTTACCACGGACACAATTTCTTTGGTTTGTGTCTCTTTTGTGTAGGTACCCATTTATAATTGTCAACCTCACAATCCCATGAGTTGACAAAACGAGCTCTAGAGAGCAACGATGACTTGGGATCACGTGGAGTGTATTTCACACTGTTCCCATTGCGCAACTACTTCGTGCATTTCTTCTACATGGCCCTCACTTGGCTCTGGGTTATTGTCCATTACATATTACATGCCCATCTTTCCATGTTCACTTTGCATGATATGCTCATTCCAATGCATGTGACATGCATTTGTAACGCATGCTTTGCAATACAAATGATGATTGGTTCTAGTACTTGTATGTGTATTTGCAAGCTTGGTGGAGATATTGCTTGTTCTTGCCATGTTCCATTTGTGACCCATCCCTATGATGATACATTGATCTTGCTTTGTGTTCGTGCTTGCAATATGTCATTTGCATTTCCTATATCCACTATTTGCTCACATGACATGATTGCCATGATTTCCACTAGTGTGTTGCATCTTCGCTCCACTAGTTTGCACGATATGATTATGTTGCATCACCCATGATTCATACTTTCTCATTTCATGTAGTTGATGACAACCATCTACATGCTTGACACATGATTGTTATTACTTCTTGTCATATATCTCCATATCTTGCCTTTCTCATGCTAGATTTTCCATGTATTGAGCGCAACAATGATTTAACTCTTGCTAATGAGATTGCCCCCATAGCATTCTCGCATATATTTGCATTGACATAATTATTGTGAATCATGCTTGTTTTACCTTTTTGCACCGTATACCTAGTGCCATGAATATAGGCATTGTTGCATCATATAATTCATGCACTTGTGCTCCTAATGGTATGTGCAAGAGAAGAGAACCATCATGATCGATGATGTGTTTATCTACCATGCGCATATGTTCTTTGTTTTATTGTATGCATGTGTAGGATATCGTCTGGACTTCCACTTCACATGAGTTGACCATTCGAGCTCTTGAGAGCGAGCCTCATGCATTCTAACATGACTCACTTCTACCTTACATTTCCTACCACTTCGGCATTGTGAAGAATGCACAAGGACACGCTTTCAAGGTGACATCCTTCTTGAGCTTGGATATTGTGTATCATACTTCATGTGTTGCTTGCACCATTTGCGCGCATGTTAGAGATATTGCTTTCACCCATGATTGCCACATTTCCATGCCTCATGACATATATACCTTGTGTGTTGCATCCAATTCTTGGACTACTTGCTACTATCATATGGTTGGTTGCACCAATGTCATTTCTTCACATATGCCATGTCCCATTGATTGCTACATGCTTTTCTTGATTGCCACACACATGATGAACAATTACTCTTTTTATTGTGTTGAGTGCCACACTATCTTCACTACACCCTATGCAGGTTATGCTTGGATTGTCTTGCACTTGACCCATGTGTTTAGACACTTCATTTTATTTGGTGTTGTGAATGATTCTTATGCCTACCATCGACCATTTGCTGAGTGCTTTGTGAATGCTTGCTATGACTTATAGGTAAATGCTTATTCTCTTGTTACACCTATTTGCATCACTATCTCAAATTTTTACATGCTTGTCCCCATGATATCTTTGCTTGTGCCCGATTGATATGCTTACATGCGATGTCACAATCCTTTTTCACACCATATGCTTTGCATGATGACGACACTTTTTTGGTGAATCGCCTCTTGAATGCTTGGTTTTGCACTAACACTAACCACATTTGTTTTTCCAAGTGTTTGTTGTTCTTGTTTCTTTGGAAGGAAGCACAAGATGGTGTGACATTGGAGAGTGCCCATTTCAAGCTTGAAGATGATGACTACTTGGTGAACGTCCCCTTCTACACGGTGAAGCCATCTCTTTCCCATGGTGATTCAGTTTTTTATCCGAGGTTGGATCTTTCGCAGGGGGGGACATGACACGGAGCATCCTATGGACATCACCATGTCAAGAGTCCGTTCGGCGAGTGACACGTGCGACGTCTACTTCACATAGACTATCGTGGAATTGTCATGGCAGATGTCCTAGCAGAAGGACTTAGTCGTGGAGCCATCACATCGAGATTAGCTGAAGGGGTTAAACCGGACAAGGGACACGAGAGTTGTATACTAGTTCGGCCCCTTACGATGAAGGTAAAAGCCTACGTTTAGTTGTGATGGGATTATTGGGGTTTCAATGACCAGGGAGCAAATACGCTTTGCCTGGGTCTCGAGTTGTTGTGTGTTGTCCTTGAACCGCCGCCGGGTCGTCCCTTTATATAGACAGGTTGATGCCCAGCCGGTTTACAGAGTCCCGAGGCCGACTCATACAAGTGTTCGGCTCGGTCTCTCCCTTTCCCTATCTTACCATACAAGTTATACAACTATGGCGGTTTACCACTATGGGCCCGAATCCGCCTCTGGGCTTTGGGCCTCTAAGCTTTACCAGTAAAGCGCCATCTTCTTATCTTCATGGGTTTCAGTATAGTTGAGCGTGAACCGGCCCCTCCTGGGCGGTTTACACTCAGTAGTTATATCCTCAACATTAGGCCCCAGATTGATTTGAACCTGTTCATGTCAATCTTCAATACTTAGAAAAATTCCGTAAGCGTCTTCTAATGATTCTTGTAAACCGCCATATTGTCACCTCCCTGTAAACTTTGGTGAACCGCCGTGACGTCATCTTCTGTCACTGCAGTAAATCATCATGATGTCATCTCTGCATAAAAAGATTTATGAAGATTCCCTTCCCTCAATTAATTCCCGAAGATCGAGGCGATAGCTGCACCCTCTTTTGCCGCTTCAGGCCCCTCGATTTTTGCGCCTGTCGTTTTATCCTCTTGTCTTTATAAATAGGACCGAGGGTCCTTCCATTTTTCCCCCTCGCCTCTTCTCATCTTCTTCTTCCTCGCGACTCTGAAGACCTCGAGCTCCGGCGCCGCCGTCGTCCTTCGAGCACTGCATCAACAAGGCCGTTGCATCAACCTGTTCTTGATCAGATAGACTGCGCCGCCCCTCTGCTACCTCGCAGCATCAGTGAGTACTCCTCTTTATAACTGTTAGATCTGCATTAGGGTTCTTCTGTTCATCGGTGTTCTTCCTCGTTTTTCCTTTTCCTCTCCTAGATCTCATAAATAGACCTGAAACTGATAGAAAAGGTATGCGGTAGAAGTTGAGCACCCCTAGTTACCCTTAGAAAACTACTTTTTACTGTATGAGATCCTGCCCAGGCACACGGGCTCTTGTGCTGTCGCGACCTTTAGGGTTAGAAATTTTCCTTTTGTAAAACTGCGGTAGATCCAAAATTATATCACCATCTTGTGAAACTTGTTTCTGCAACACTTAGTATATTTCAGATCCGCTTCTTCCGTTTGTTCGGCGCTTTAACCTTTAGTAGCTGATAATCCGCCAGATACCATTAGCCCTCACTTAAACCGCCATCTTGACTTGAATAGTAGTTTTCGGTTTAACTCACATATATGCCTGGATCAAATTCCCCGGTTTAACACCGATTAGTGCACATAAACCTTCAGTCGTAAACCGGCCTTCACTTTTCTTTTACTATTTGTTTTCCAAGATGACCAAGCAATTCGCCGATGCAACTGGGTTCCTTCCCGGATCACGGAAACGCAAATCAATGGATATGTTCTGACTGGCGCTTTAGCCTCAACAAATGTCCTTCATTAGCGAGTCCCTGGCCCTGAATGCCCTCCTGAGCCTCAAGATGGAGAAGTGATTGTGTTCATGCAGCATCTAGACCGGGGATTCAGCCCTCCCGGATCAAAGATTTTTCGGGATGTCCTTGCTAGCTTTCAACTCCATCCACAAGACATTGGACCGAATTCTGTGTCCAACATATGCAATTTTCAAGTATTATGTGAAGTTTACCTTCAAGAAGAACCATCTGTTGAGCTCTTCTGGGACTTTTTCCATCTAAACCGCCAAACTGAGTTCTCTGATGGTCCCAACACTGGACTTGGTGGGGTGTCAATCCAGAAGAGGAAAGAAGTTCATTTCCCTCATGCATAACATCACAGCCACCCCAAAGACTAGAACCAAACATGGTTTTATTGCCAGAATAGTGCTCCTGCTGGAGAAAATCCTTTGCCGGGTTACCGTGCTCACCGGCTTAGCAACGGCCACCCGTTACCTCAACGACTAACTGCCAAAGAACGACAAGCTAATGCACCTCAACTCGCCAAGCTCCGGGCTCTCCTAGCCAATGGTTTAACTGGTGTTGACCTCATTCGCTGCTGGGTTTCATGGAGTATCCTACCTTTAAGCCGCGGCTCCGGGTTGATGCATGAGTATACCGGCGACATCAAGGATCCTCAACGGTTTAATGAAATAGAAATGACTGATGATGAAGTCACTGAGTCTATGAAGAAGATGCTGGACGAACCGATCACTGCATGCAGCAAAACTGGGTTGCACCCTTTTTACGCCTCCAACAAACCGCGAGCGGTAAATTTTTTAACCTTGTGCCTTTTGATCCTTCTCCGCTTTAACACTCCTATAATAATCCTTTGTTTAATTTTACAGGCCAAAGATTCCTTCTGGAAGAGGAAAGCTCAAGATATACCGGCGAGGGCCCCTCGTGCCAAAAGCAAAGTCACAAAGAGACCAGCCAAGAAGAAAACCACCGAGTCCTCTGATCCGCCCGAAGATATCGAGGAATCGGAACAAGAGGTAGAACTTGACTCCCTTGGTTTATTTTTCGTACATCTTATTGACAATAACTATTACCAGGATGATGCGGAAGCCAGTCATGCCGACCATGTAGAGGTAATCTCCCTTTCCTCCGATTCAGATCATGTGCTGGTTCAAAAACTTCGTCGTGCAGTTCGGAAAGTAAAATACTCTCACCCTCTTGCTCATTTGGATCCAAAATTTTCTTTAAAGACACAGCAACATGAAGGCCATCGCACAACCCGGCACAGTGGCCAACAAGTCACTTCCTCCGGTTTACCAGACACTCCAACCTGGAAACATCGTCCAAAGGTCTCTTCCTCTTTTAATAAACCTTATCTCTTGGCAGGTTGCTTCCGATACCCACTTAATCCATCTGATTTGAATTATCAGGTGACTTCCAATTGTTCATCTGGCAACTCATCAACCACTCAATTGCCTCCCCTCAAGACCGTCGCTGGGTAAGTATGCTGCCCTTCAGCTTTTTTCCTTCATGTGTCGGTTTACCATACTAATCTTTGTTTGATATTGTAGTGCCAAAGCCCGACTGAGCAAGAAAGCCAAAACCAGTGCCCCCAATGATGAAGTTGAACCAGAGAGGGTCCCAGAAGGTGCTGGCAGAGACACTGATACTGTCATGGATAATTCTGCCCCACAAGGTCCAAACACTGATGCTGATCCGCCGGAAGCTCACACGGCTACTCATGTTGATCCATCAAGCCCACATGCTACTCCTCCAAGTCCAACTGCTAATCCGTCAAGCCCAGCTGCTGATCCGCCAAGCCTAGCCAGGGATATTGTTCTGCTGAGCCCGTCAAAAGGTGGCGATGATGATGTTATTATCACCGGTACTGCTCATACCGTCCCAGGCAATCCGGTTGCCTTATCAAAGCATACTGCCAAGGAGGAATTTGCTGCTATGGGCAAGGGGAAAGGGAAAACAGATTTATCCAGCTATGTTAACCTTTCTGCCCAGGAGCTTCATTCCGGATTCCTAAACCGCCTATACACAAGCCGAGATTATGAGGCCGGTTTGGTGAACATGATGAAGGAGCGCTATGAGGTAATCTTAAACACTTCAATCCTTCTTGTTCTGTATATCTACTTCATTGCAGCCCCCAAGGGCCGGTTTGTCTCTTGAAGATAAACCGGGACTTTTAAGATAAATAACACTTCAACTGAGTAGTCCCCAAGGGCCGGTTTATCTCTTGAAGATAAACCGGGACTTTTATGTTCCATACTGCATTTTCTTAATTCCCTTGCCTATGTATTTTCTGATCAAACACACATTAGCCCCCAAGTGCCAAGATTAATACTTGTATTGATCCTTGGGACTTCAAATAATCAGCAGTAAAGAAGCAATCCGCATTAGCCCCCAAGTGCCAAGTGTATAACTGGTTATATGCTTGGGACTTTTGAGAAAAATATTAACATCCTCATCATCTGACTGTTGCAGGATGATATAAACAACCAAGGTTCTCAAATTTCTGATCTTCAAGAGAATATCAAGTCCCAGCAAGCAGAGACCTCCAAGGCTAAAGAGGATCTAAAAGGCGCTTTAACATCCATGGAATAACTGAAGGACGGTTTCAGGACTGAACGTGCCAACTGGGAAACTGAAAAGGCTGCTTTGTTGAAGCGGGCTGAAGACACCGAGGCAGCTCTTAAACCGGTGGCAGAAGAGCTAACCGGGTTAAAACATCAAGTAAATGCCATGACGTCTCCAATATTTGGTAAGTACCTTGTGTACAAAGCTTGATTATCCATGTCTAAAATATCCGGTTTAACAGTGAATTCTTAAACCGTTTCAGGTAGCCGTGTTCCTCATCTGGGTGCTGACATGCGGATGAAGCTTAAGGCAGCATATACATTGATAGAGCAACTGTATACCGGTGCCCAACGAGTCATCTGCGTAGTCTCATACAACAAACCGGCACCAACATTGATCAAGGAGACACTAGCCGAATTGTCGATGACACCAGTGCAGATAGAAGAAATGAAGCGATCTGCTGCCAGGGCTGGTGCTTTGTTGGCACTGACTCGGGCCAAAGCATGGATAGCTGACCTGGATCTAGTTGATATTGCCAAGGGCTATCCTGGTGAACAATAAAACGGGTCAGAATTTGATAATGAAGCCCTCAAAGCCCTGACGAAGGAGATGTGTCTGCTGGCAAGTCAATTGGCGGAAGAGGTTAACTTGACTGTTCATCGGTCCTTCTATGATGCCAACAACCAACGGATTGACACTACTGTGAAAGAAGCGCAAAACCTTATCCTGCCAATCCGTAAGCACACTTATGCCCCTGACGTTGAACCGTCCGAACTTATAAGTGAAGAGGCTATCTTTCGAGCTTTAACCCAGATTGACTGGACCACCATTGACTTCTAGCCACTGGATGGGGAGAAGGAGGTTGAAACAACGCCAAAAGATCCATCCACCTCTCATGAACCTGGCGATGAGTCTTAATCCGGCAACCAGGTTGATGTTCACAGATTGTGTGCTGTGTAAAGAACAATCACTTATTTTGGGCCTTAAAGCGCCTTGTAATAGGCTAGTTGGCATACTTTGATCTGCTGCCATCGCGCGTTGATATATGACTTTGTTTGATCCGCCATGATATTTGTGGCGCTGGCTTATATATCTTCATAATATTATGCAATCCTTGTGTCTGCATAAAAAAAATCTGTCCGGGCGGTTTACCGCCGGACGGCTCATAATGCCCAATACACAACCTGGTAGGTAACCAAGGTTGTAAAAATAGCAAAAATAGATCATACCTGTGATATGAAGTTATACCTTTGGTTTATCAACTTGATTGTAGTAAGGGTGAACACCTAACTCTTTTAATGTTCATAACTTCCACCATGCAGTGCTGGTATGTATTAAGTCACACCGGGTTGTGATGAACACCGGCTTATCATACTGGCGACATGTAGTCAAAGCCAGACCGGATTGAAAGATGCCGGTTCACCATTGATTATATGCTTAACAGATGATAACTGTAAGCCACACCGGGTTAAGAAACACCGGGTTGAGATCAAGACATATAGTCTAGCCGGGCCAAAAGACGCCGTCTTACTTTAAAAGTTGATTAATAACGATAACACTTGCAAAAACGAAAGGGAATAAAAACTAGTAGTCGAGGCTTTTTGAGGGCTGCCAGCCCAAATTCGAGGCTTTTCATGGGCTGCCAGGCCGCTAAGTTAAACCATTTGACAAAGCCTTCTAAGATGGGCCTCCAACTAACCAATCGTCGTTTTAACTTTGACAAGTTCAGGGTCTCAATGAGAGTAACTTGTCAAACGTTCGGCGGGTCGTGCCAGGATTACCTGGATAGGAGTGGCTTACTTGATGAAGGCAGGTTAACCCGGGGTTTTAGGTGAATACACCAGGCTTCCAAGTCGTGGGTCGATACCCAATTACAAGGGTCCTTTCAAACTCTTTGTTACTTTACACAAAGAGCCCCCAAGTAACTTTATGAGCTGTGCTCAATGGGTGCCTATGTTTGAGTCATGCTTTTAGCAACAAAACTCTCTTTGGTCCCTTGGGTGTGAAGCTCCCAAGCTGTATGATGGCATGATAGCCGGTTTAATGGACAAAACAGGTCATTGCTTTGGAAGCAGAAGCCCCCTTGTAACCAAGAAATATTGGAAAAAATGGCACAGGCCCTACTTGTAGCAAGGATGCCGATTTATTATATTGAGCATAATATATACATTGTAGAAATATGTACATAAGAAGAGCCTATAGCTTAGGTGTAGTAAGGCCGAAGGAGAGCTATGTTCCAAGGCCGCCGGGTCTCCTCCTCAGAACTGCGTGAGTCTTCTTGAACGTCAATGAGGTAGTATGATCCGTTGTGCAGATTCTTGCTGACCACAAAGGGCCCTTCCCAAGGTGGGGATAACTTGTGCATATCGGTCTGATCCTGGATGAGCCGGAGCACTAAATCGCCTTCTTGAAAGGTTCTTGTTTTAACCCGGCGGCTGT
The DNA here is from genome assembly GCF_002162155.2 of Triticum dicoccoides. Taxonomy (NCBI): domain Eukaryota; kingdom Viridiplantae; phylum Streptophyta; class Magnoliopsida; order Poales; family Poaceae; genus Triticum; species Triticum dicoccoides. The sequence goes on along the minus strand of NC_041391.1, from coordinate 367,182,381 downwards.
GATAACGCCACAGGTCTTGCTCATAAACCGCCGAACAAGAAAAAATCCATGTCTTGCTTCTCATCTAACAGGTCTAGCGCCTCTTGGCGAGCTTGCTCATTGTCCGCTTCAACATAATTGGCAACCCGGGGGGAATCATGATGAATATCACTTGGGGGGACTGCCTCTGCCCCGTAAACCATGAAAAAGGTGTATAGCCCATAGATCGGTTTGGGGTGGTATTTATGCTCCATAACACAGATGGTAATTCTTCCACTCAACAACCCGGCGTCCGCTTCAAAGGAACCATAAGCCGGGGCCTTATACCCTTTATAATTTCCTGATTAGCTTGCTCAGCTTGACCATTAGATTGGGGGTGAGCCACAGACACTACATCAAGCCGGATGTGCTCTCGTTGACAAAATTCCTCCATCTCTCCTTTAGAAAGGTTCGTGCCATTATCTGTGATAATGCTATGTGGAAAACCAAAACGAAAGATCACCTTTTTGATGAATAGAACCGTCGTGGCTGCGTCACATTTGCTTACTGGCTCAGCTTCAACCCACTTAGTAAATTTGTCAACCGCTACCAAGAGGTGGGTCTTCTTATCCTTGGATCGCTTAAAAGGACCCACCATATCAAGCCCCTATGTAGCAAACGGCCAAGTTATTGGAATCATCCATAGTTGTTGAGCCAGAACATGAGCTCAGCGTGAAAACTTCTGACAAGCATCACACCGCTTTACCAGCTCCTTGGCATCGGCATGAGCCGTCAACTAGTAAAAACCATGACGAAAAGCTTTAGCCACCAAGGATTTTGAACCGGCGTGATGACCACAGTCTCCTTCGTGGATCTCGCGTAAAATCTCACGGCCTTCTTCAGGAGAAACGCAACGCTGAAACGCACCTGAAACACTGCAATGATGCAACTCGCCATTGAAGATTGTCATGCACTTGGATCGCCGGACTATCTGTCTGGCAAGAACTTCATCTTCTGGTAACTCGCCCCGGTTCATATACGCCAAGTATGGAACCGTCCAATCCAGAATGATATGTAAAGCGGCCACCAACTGTGCCTCCGGATCAGGAATGGCGAGGTCCTCCACTGTAGGTAACTGAACCGACGGGTTATGCAAGACATCCAGGAAGGTATTAGGTGGCACCGGTTTACGCTGAGATCCCAACCGGCTTAAAGCGTCAGGTGCCTCATTTTTGCGCCGATCAATGTGCTTCACTTGATATCCCTTAAAGTGACCAGCAACAATATCCACCTCTCGTCGGTAAGCCACCATGAGTGGATCCTTGGAATCCCAAGTACCTGAAACCTGCTGGGCTACCAGGTCTGAGTCTCCAAAGCATCGTACGCGGCTTAAGTTCATCTCCTTAGCCACTCGAAGATCATGGAGTAAGGCTTTATACTCAGCTGCATTGTTAGTACAAGGGAACATTAAGCGAAGAACATAATGAATTTTATTACCTCGAGGGGAAGTAAGGACAACTCCAGCCCCCGAGCCCTCCAATTCCCTGGACCTGTCAGAGTGAATAGTCCAGTATGTACTGTCCGGTTTGTCCTCCGGTATCTGCAACTCTGTCCAATCATTGATAAAATCGACAAGGGCCTGGGATTTGATTGTTGTTCAAGGCATATACTTCAAACCGTGTGGTCCAAGTTCAATAGCCCACTTAGCAACCCGGCCAGTTGCTTCCCTGTTCTGGATTATATCCCCCAAAAGAGCAGAACTGACCACTGTGATGGGATGACCTTGAAAGTACTGTTTAAGCTTCCTACTTGCCATAAAAACGCCATACACCAGCTTCTGCCAATGCGGATATCTTTGCTTTGACTCAATGAGCACTTTGCTGATATAATAAAGCGGCCTTTGAACCGGGTATTCCTTCCCAGACTCCTTGCGCTCTACCACAATAGCAACACTGACAGCAGGGGCATTAGAAGCCACATATAACAGTAGTGGCTACTTATCAACTAGAGCGGCAAGAACCGGTGGTTCAGCCAACTGCTTCTTCAAGTCTTCAAGCGCCGCATCAGCAGCCTTGCTCCAGCCTTCCTCAAAACAGCCACCATACCTACCTATTATGGCATTTCCATAGCCATTCCGAGATATATTGCCATGCAACTTTCCACCGTTCCGTTATTATGACACGCTCCATCATTGTCATATTGCTCTTTGCATGATCATGAAGTTGACATTGTATTTGTGGCAAGGCCACCCTCATAATTTTCATACATGTCACTCTTGATTCATTGCATATCCCGGCCACCGGAGGCATACATATAGAGTCATATTTTGTTCTAAGTGTTGAGTTGTAACTCTCGAGTTGTAAATTAATAGAAGTGTGATGATCTTCATTATTAGTGCATTGTCCCAAGTGAGGAAAGGATAATGAAGACTATGATTCCCCCACAAGTCGGGATGAGACTTCAGACTTAAAAAAAAGAGGCCACAGAGCCCACCAAATAAAAAAAGGGAAAGGCCAAATAAAAAAATGAGAGAAAAAGAGAGAAGGGACAATGCTACTATCTCTTTTCCACACTTGTGCTTCAAAATAGCACCATGATCTTCATGATAGAGAGTCTCTTGTGTTGTCACTTTCACATACTAGTGGGAATTTTTCATTATAGAACTTGGCTTTTATATTCCAATGATGGGTTTCCTCAAAATGCCCGAGGTCTTCGTGAGCAAGCGAGTTGGATGCACACCCACTTAGTTTCTTTTGTTGAGCTTTCATACATTTATAGCTCTAGTGCACCCGTTGCATGGCAATACCTACTCACTCACATTGATATCTATTGATGGGCATCTCCATAGCCCGTTGATACGCCTAGTTGATGTGAGACTATCTTCTCCCTTTCTGTCCTCACAACCACCACCATATACCACCATAGTGCTATGTCCATGGCTTGCGCTATGGTATTGCGTAAGAGTTGAAAAAGCTGAAACGTGTTAAAAAGTATGAACCAATTGCTCGGCTCGTCATCGGGGTTGTGCATGATGGGAGTATTTTTTGTAATGAAAATGAAGCATGGGCTAACTATATGATTTTGTAGGGATAAGCTTTCTTTGGCTATGCTATTCTGATATGACATGATTATTTGTTAGTATCCTTCGAGTATTACTATTTTTATGTTCTATAAGCTTTTATCTTGAATCGTTTGGATCTGAACAATCATGCCACAATAAAGAAAATTACATTGAGAATTATGCTAGGTAGCATTCCACATCAAAAATTCAGTTTTTATCATTTACCTACTCGAGGACGAGCAGGAATTAAGCTTGGGGATGCTTGATACGTCTCCAACATATCTATAATTTTTTATTTTCCATGCTATTATATTACCTGTTTTGGATGTTTATGGGCTTTACTTTACACTTTTATATCATTTTTGGGACTAATCTACTAACCGGAGGCCCAGCCCGTAATGCTGTTTTTTTGCCTATTTCAGTGTTTCGAAGAAAAGGAATATCAAATGGAGTCCAAATGGAATGAAACCTTCGGGAGCGATCTTTTTGGAACGAACGTGATCTAGAGGACTTGGAGTGCAAGTCAAGAAACAATCAAGGAGGCCACGAGGGTGGAGGGCATGCCCCCCTACTAGGCGCGCCCCTATCTCGTGGGCCCCTCGGGCGTCCACCGACCCACTTCTTCCTCCTATATATACCCACATACCCCTAGAACATCAGAGGCGACCATGAAAAACTATTTACACCACCGTAACCTTCTGTATCCGCGAGATCCCATCTTGGAGCCTTCATCGGCGCTTAGCCGTAGGGGGAATCAACCATGGAGGGCTTCTACATCAACACCATAGCCTCTCCGATGAGTTGTGAGTAGTTTACCATAGACCTTCGGGTCCATTGTTATTAGCTATATGGCTTCTTCTCTCTCTTTGAATCTCAATACCATGTTCTCCTCGATCTTCTTGGAGATCTATTCGATGTAACTCTTTTTGCGGTGTGTTTGTCGAGATCTGATGAATTGTGGGTTTATGATCAAGTTTGTCTATGAGAAATATTTGAATCTCCTCTGAATTCTTTTATGTGTGATTAAGTTATCTTTGCAAGTCTCTTCGAATTATCAGTTTGGTTTGGCCTACTAGATTGATCTTTCTTGCAATGGGAGAAATGCTTAGCTTTGGGTTCAATCATACGGTGTCCTTTCCCAGAGACAACAGGGGCAGCAAGGCACGTATTGTATTGTTGCCATCAAGGATAAAAAGATGGGGTTTATATCATATTGCATGAGTTTATCCCTCTACATCATGTCATCTTTCTTAATGCGTTACTCTGTTCTTTATGAACTTAATACTCTAGGTGCATGTTGGATAGCGGTCGATGTGTGGAGTAATAGTTGTAGATGCAGGCAGGTGTCGGTCTACTTGTCACGGACGTGATTCCTATATACATGATCATGCCTAGATAATCTCATAATTATTCGCTTTTCTATCAATTGGTCGCGGTAATTTGTTCACCCACCGTAATACTTATGCTATCTTGAGAGAAGCCACTAGTGAAATCTGTGGCCCCCGGGTCTATCTTTTATCATATAATCTTTCAATCTACTTTTATTTGCATCTTTACTTTTCCATCTATATGATAAAATACCAAAAATATATTTATCTTATCATATTATCTCTATCAGATCTCACTTCTGCAAGTTGCCGTGAAGGGATTGACAACCCCTTTATTGTGTTGGTTGCGAGTTCTTGTTTGTTTGTGTAGGTGCATGAGACTTTTGAGGAGCCTCCTACTGGATTGATACCCTCGTTCTCAAAAACTGAGGGAAATACTTACGCTACTATTGCTGCATCACCCTTTCCTCTTCAAGGAAAACCAACGCAAGCTCAAGGTAGCAGGCGTTGCAGCCGTGTAGGTCAGCACATGGAATGTGCTGGCAGAGTTACACTATAAAGCAATTGAATGCAAGAACTATGTCTACATGCATATTTGTCTGGTGGAGGCTCTAAGTTTAATGTTTTGCATAAAGCTAATTTTTCCCTACAACAAAGGAATAAATTTTATTTGCTACAAAGTTAAACCAATATTTGAGAAGGTTCCTCCAACTGAAAATCCCAACAATAATCAAGTATCATCATTAAACACAATTCACTTATTAAGGAGAGATGAGATCAACAATAATATCCACTTCTAGATACTCAAGATGTCCATAACCGGGGACACGGCTAACCATGATTAGTTTATACACTCTGCAAAGGTTGCGCACTTTTCCCTACAAGATTCGACCGCATCCATGATCGGAAGATCGAGACATAGTCTTTCTGAAGCATTAACTCTCTACTCTGCCAAGACCGGTACACCTACTTTCCCCTACATCTGCTAGTCCACCTCTTCAAGAGCTCACACAACTTACTTTACTATGCCAGAGCCCATAATGGCTTGTGGCTGCAAACGGAAGTTTCTAGGCATGAAATATCATATTCTCCCATTGAGCCTGGGTGGCGAACTGAGGAAAAATCACATGGGTACTCTGGGATTTCCCAAACGGGCTAGCACTGGTTTCTCCAGGTGCCCCAACCAATCCACCCAGATGTGTATTAAAGTTGCCACCTTAAAGTTATCCAAAACCTATTATCTCTCACAACTTCCATGTGTATGATGGTCCATTCCCCGTCTACGAGCATGGCTAAGCAATAACTGAGCATAACATATATTCCCTAGGTGATCAAAGGTAATAGGTTCCTACCTCAAGTACTACAACTAAACCACATGTTCCCAATCCTACTTATTACTCTACATTCATGTCCATCCATTAGGGCAATTTTCGTTCAAAGGAAAAACTAAAGGAAAAACATAGCAATAGGAAATTTTCCTATGGCACTCTACTATTCAATTATTCATGCATTTTGTTGAAAGGAATGGAGCAAAACATCCACCTGGACCTACTTTTCAAAATCCTATGCATCAAAACAAGACCAAGTGCATTAGTGGCAGAATAGCATTCTAAGTATACACACTTTCATATGGTTTCACTTTAATTTGGCCATGTTTCTTTGCATTCCTTTGCTCTTCAAATTCCTGTGAACCAAACACCCAAGTTGACAGAAATCTTGTGTTTACAAATGCTCTAATTCCCACGTGCATTCCTATCCTATTCCGGTGTTTTTCCTATCCCTACGTTTTTAGAATCCTGTAAGCCAAAGGAGCCCTTACAGAATTACTTCAGTTACACGTAGGTGTCGATGAAAACTTTGTGTGGTTTGTCCTGCTCCTGCCGCAATGTTGTCCACCTCATCTGAGTTGCTCCATAGACAGAAGCATCCACCAAACTAGACATCACGACTCATGACCGTCTTTTTCCACCTTAGATCTCCTTCCCTGCCACTGGCACCCACCAAAACGGCATCACTATCATCGACTCAGCAGATGAACCTGAGGAGTACATGGGTCCACAAGAGAGGTTGCACTCTCTTGTTTCTGCTTATATTATGCATTGCTTAATATTACCTGCTACTTTATCATCATGTTCACCTCTTAGACTCCAAGTCAGGTCCAAATTAATGTTCAAACTTGAGTTCTAAAATTAGTTGTGGGGCACATATCGAGGCAGCAATGAATAGTATCTCTGACTATTATCTGGCACATATCTAGGCATCAAGGAATAGTATATCTAACTATGTTGTTCATTTTGGGTGGGAAAGAAATAGTAAAGCAATCATCATCTGTCTTTTTATTGAATTAAAGCTATCATCAGCCTGCTATCATTATTTTTGGATCCATCCACTGGTTGTTACCATCACTCTAGATTTCTGCATGCTCTCCTTACATAATCTCACTATATTTTTTCATATGCATGTCAGATATTTTACACAGTCATGCTGAACATGTAGAGAAAAAGAGAATAGTTTTGCACGGCAATACAATGTCATGCAGACATCGCTCCATGGTGGGTTCAACGACAAACCCTCCCCCTCCCCAAATTGTAATCCAGAGGAAGATATCTGTTCTGAGGCGGATTCAGATGCAGCTGACCACTCCTATTTACCCCCAAGGTGTTTTCTCTAACTTGGCATGATGATGTTAGTCATATCATGAATATGTTGCCTTGCAGTGCCTACTTTTGACATCATATATGTCATCTGCTTAGTTTACACATGTTCTGTAATGCCACCTGTTTAGTTTCTATATCATATATGGGAATAATGCAGTCTCATCAATTTTATCCAGCCATAATATATGTGAAATATGCAATGGCATCCTGTTTAACCAGGCATCATATATTTGAATGATATCTTGCCCATCCTTTTCTTAATTACATTTCCATTTGTTGACAATGTTTGTACATTAAACTACTCTTCCTATGAATCATCCATTTGAGTGGGTGATGGAAAAATCTGGAGTGAAAAGAAGGTCATCAGAGCAGACAGTGCTACCTGTCGAAGCAGATCTCTTACTGGTTCCTGATAGCTCCTCAGAGATGGATTCATAGATAGATGACCAGTCCTATTCCCGCACCGAGGTGTATGCTCTAACTTGGCACGGTTATACTGCTCATATCATGCATATGGTGTCTTGCGTTGCATAATTTAGACATCATATACACAATATTCAACACCATGTTCTTCGTTCAGACATCATATATGTGAATGCCCTCTGCTTAGCATATAAATCACATATGTGAATTAAATCATGTGATCCTGATTACTTAGATAACATGTATGTGAATTATGTCATGCGAACCTGTTTCCTAAAGACATCATATAATTATCTCATGCCATCCTGTTTAGTTAGTCATCATATCTTTGAATTATGTCATGCTATGCTATCCAGTTTAGATAGACATTATATATGTGAAATTATGTCATGTTATCCTTTTTAGTTAAACAATATACATGTCAACTGTTTCATGCCCTCTTTTTTCCACACTATCTATTGCATCTATCTCTCATACAATGTATGTACATTCAACTATGTTTCCTGTTTATTAGCCATTTGAATTGGAGCGGGTGATGGAAGTATCTAGCGGAGTAAAAACACTGTCTTGAAATAAAACAGTGCTACCTCTTGGTGGAGATAGCACCCCAGTTGTACATGCACGAGAACCAACCCTACCACACATAACCCAGACTCTCACAGATTGTACCCCTACTACGATGGACAGAGAATCAGCTTCACCCAATCTAACCCCAACCCCAGCAGATAATAACCCAGTTCCTGTTGACACAACACCATCTCCAACACAGAGCTCCCACACAAGAGCACGATACTACCACGGCGAACCCCAACTCCACCAGTTAGTACACCTATTCCTGTGGAGGAAGCACAACCAGGTATTCGTAATTTAGCATCTATCGCATTTGATGTTGTTAAATCCTATGTGCGTATCTTCCCATCATCGAAATATTATACTAAAGATGAAGGAAAATGCCAGTTGCAGGTGTTTGTCCAGGAGTTATGTGTAAGTAATGTTATTCATGGCAATTTCTTTGCTTTGTCCCATGCATTCTACCTCCGTGATGGTTATAATACAACAAATTTTCCCATTTTTCTTTGTAGAGAAGGACCGATTTGGAAACACGGGATGAGGTAACCTGTGGTACTACCTCTGCTATCTTCAAGAATTCTTGGTGGCAGTATCGGAATTACCTGAAGAAAACGTACTTCAGTGGCAAAGAAACTCATCAAATTCCCTTACGTTCTCCTGAGACACATTTACTGGATGATGACTGGGAACGCCTTGTTCTGTACTGGTCCCGAACCAAGAATGTGGTAAGGTCTATGAGCTCATTTTTTATTTTTAAGTACTATATGCATGTGTCTTACTATACTCTGTTCATGTAGAACAGGTGCTCAAACCTGAAGAACAATTGTTCTCACTTAAGGTTCCATTGCTACCTGCATACTGCTTTGCTCTTGTAACACTATGTTTACTCATACAAACTTATTTTCAAATTGAAGGATCCAATCGAAATTCCAATGGCACAATAGGTATGTTTACGCATGTTTCTTTAATAGGTTTGCTCTTATAAATAGCTCTGTTGATTTCAATTCCAATTGTGTATACAGTTGACTTATCATATCATGCACATTACTCGCATCACAACAGAGCCAATAGTGTTGTTGTACATGTAGACCCGTGGTACCCATCTGAAATATTGTTGTGCCGTATAGTTTCCCACACTTTGTATTCTTTCAGTGCTGCTTTGTCTTGAACTGATATTATTTGAACCATGTCTCTATTTTGATTTGGAATGACAATGCAGTGACCATAGGACATAGATATATGTTTGTTTGATGCTTTTATTATGTACTACTTGGCAATAGAAGACTTGGTAGTTTAATCATGTCCACCATACTAATGAACTGGTTCCAAAATGAGTTTCATATACTAGTACATGCTAAACCTGTTATGTGTCTGGTTGTTTCTTCTTTTATAATGCTGACAGATTGGGGAAGAGTGCCTTATTAAGCAATGGTAAAGGAAGTAATGCAGATAAGGTTCAGGATAGTGAGACATCTTTGTTGGTCTCCAACAAAGCTGATAAGATAGCTAAGGAAAACTATCTTGAAGACAGTGAAGCAACCCCAAAGTCATGTCTTGGTTTAGTGTTCGAGTTACTCACCACTACCGCTGGCACAAACTATTCAAACTCATTGTCTGAATCAGGTCGGTTTCTTGAGTCTCAACTACAAGTTGAAAGACATCAATCAGCGGTGCTACGACAAGAAGCTGAAGGACTGCGAAAGTCCATGGAGCATTAAGATGCATACTTTCTGGTGAAACAACAAGGGTTGGAGGATTTTAGCGCCAAACAGGACAAAGCTTATTGCCAGCATGGTGGATACCCAGGATAACATTTCTTGAGCTCTTCTGAAGTTGTTTCAGTTATGGACTTGTTTTGCTGCCGCATTATTTGCACTGCTAGGCAATTTAGACGGCCAGTGTATGTAATATGCTGCTTTGTTCCCTATATTTGCACTGGTGGTAAACTTTGATGCCCAGTGGATGTAATATGTGTTATAGCTGTAATAGCCTAGCGTTAGTTGCTTGTTTATTTATTTCCTTATTGTCTTGTTTAGTTGTTTTCTTGTAGTCACTGCATTTCTTTTTCTGCTTTTTTCTGGTGGCCATTTTTGTAACCATGGAAACACACGGACTGTTGTAACCATGGTCCTGCTACCTTTTGTAGTGACCATGGCCCTCCATTGGCTATACGATCCATGGGCCTTCTACGGACCGGACGATCAATGGGCCTTCTACGGGCCATAGGATCCATGCGCCTTCTACATGCCATAGGATTCATGTGCCTTCTATGAGCCGTCTAATCTATGGGCCTTATACGGGCCGTATCATCGTTTCGGCAAACTTGGGCCATACTATTCGTGGACCAATAACGATCCGCAAAATGGGCCATAAACGGGCTAGAGTGGAAATTGTACGTTTTATGGCCTGACATAACGGACGTTAATAGGCTGTATTTGATGATGCTATGAAAACGGCCCAACGGATTAACGGGCCACAAACGGGCCGGCTGTAACCACTGGCTGAATTTGTCTCACAAGCAAAAAAGGCCAGTAACGGGTCATAAGTAACTGAATGCTGGAAATGAGCCCAAGAATAAATGGGCCCTGAGAAGGCCGAAAAGTAACATGGACTGGAAATGGTCCAATGGAATAATGGGCCGTTAATGGGTATAAAGTGATACACTGTTCATTGCGGGCCGGTTTCACCACGGGCTGTTAATGGGCCAAGAGTTACAAAGGGACTCATATGGGCCGAAAGATGTCATGGGCCATACATGGGCCGGAAGTTACAATGGGATGGAATCATATTGGACGCCCCAGATGACGCTACTGGGCCAAATTCCGGTAGGCCGTAACGGGTCGTGAGTTAGCGGGCTGTAAATGGGCTATATGCGAACATGTCGTTAACAGGCTTTCCATGGGCCGACCCACTACCTTTTCACCGGAATGGGCCTCTGTTGGGCCGTTCCACATGTCGACGTATCATAGGCGCCTTTGGTCCAATGAGTGAATGACATCTGTCCCAACGGTTAGCCGACACGTGGTTCCTTCGGCCAATGAGAAATTTACACGTGGAAAATCCCCATTGGTCATGGCTGTTAGAGGGTTATCGGATCAACCGGACCCGAAAGCTTAACAACGACCCGTTATGGTGGATGCCACGTGTCGGTCACCCTTGACGAAAGCACTTCCATGACGCGCGATTGATCGTCATGGAAGTGGACACTTTCGTGATGATAATTTTGGTAATATCCTGGAACACTTCTACGACAGCACATGTAAGACTATCTTGATTCTGTCATAAAATCTTCATGGATGTACATGCATGATAGAAAACGTGACCTACTATGACAAACATGTATCATCACGGAAGTGTATTTTTTGTAGTGTAGGTACATTGATGCTATCAATTATTTCTCAATCTAAACTTCATTGGCCACATGATGATGAACAGGGCAAAGACTTTGTTGTTGATGACTGTTATCTTCATCTATAGCATTGTCTTCAGGTTCAACGTTGTCTTCACGTTGAGTATTGGTAGGAATAACAATTTCCTCTTCAGTTTGTTCCTCGTTGGGTGTGATTTCTCCAGTAGGTTGCATTTTTGGGATAGAAGTCGTTGCATTTTTGTCTTCTATAGGTTGTGCACAAGTGTCGTATCCGCCTATTGAGCAATCGTGCTAGCGTCTCTCTAGAGTTGTGCAACAAGAGTATTTTCCGTGGATTCCACATTTTGAGATCATTCCTTGATTGCAGAACCCCATTTATCTATCTGTGTGTGCGTTTCTGTGTGCCACCCATTGCTATTGGTTTACTTGTTTCACTTGCGAATTTGTGAATCTTTTTCAACATTATTGACTCTTGCTAACATTTTGCATCAATTTTTGTGCCACTATTCTTACTGAGCTCCACCATAAGCCTTACTTGTCTAGGTGTGAGAAATTGACGAGATCGGTACCAATTGTGCTATTTCCTTGCTACATCATTGAGTGATTATTGATCCATTCTCAACATCGGTCAAGGTACATTTGGTATAGTTCTCTCCTTTCCTCCACTCATATTTGCTCAAGTCTTGTGATGGATAGGCAAGGCATTCATCTCCAGTCTTTGACAAAAATGACGGTGCGAACAACTACATCACCAAAGAGTCCATCTTCGGTCTACAAAAAACAATGCAAGGCGCACATTCTACCTTGTGAGAGTGCATCAAGAACCTCTCCATCTACATTCGTCACTCCGAATCAAGGAAAGGGACTACATCGACAACAAGCATTCTGCACACAAGGAGGATCAAGATGCAAGGATGGAGGAGATTCCGGCCTTGTTGGTCAACCGTTCTTCCCCTTCATCATCCTCAAGGCGGCGACGACCAAATCGATCATCTTCGGAGCACCCATGTGATGCAAGCACAATTCGTCCACGTCCACATCTCCATGGCGATCACCATCGCATTCGTGATCCACATCTTCATGAAGGGAAAGTCACCTACAAGCATCATGTGCATGACGACGACGAACGACATCTACTACGATCTCAAGCACAACTACAACACCATCAACATGAAGATGCTCGCCAAACATAAACGTACAAGTCCGAACAATATCTACTACACGCCAACGACAAGCTTCAAGAGCACAAGAGAAGACCGCGAGACAAGCACCACCAAGAGCAAGTTAGGGCTACCACCACCACTTTGGCATCTTCGCCAAGTGCTATAAAGACATCTTCTCCTTCGGTTCTATAGCATCTTTGCCTACTTCCCACTATTTCGCCAACATCGACATCTTCAACAATGAGGCGACCACCTACAAGTGAGGGCGACACTTCCATCTTCGGAAGCCCCTCAAGGAAGATGGCCGAGCATGGGAACTTCCCTTTGGTCATGAAGACGAGCTACGAGGTGCCACATCATATGGGCCTCCTACAACAAGATGGTAACAAGACGGTCGATCAAGGGCCATCTCCTTGGACTAAGGCAACGAGCACGAGCCTCTTCAATAACATGAAGATGGCACCCACATTGGACACATACTCTGAGTTAGGCTACGCGAGCACACATGAGACTTTCTCTTTGATCTCAGAGGAGAGTGATGTTTTGCCACATCATATGGCATTCATCTTTGGAGGCATTATGGAGGAGGAGGTTGAGCATGGGACTATCCCTTCAACCAAGGCGGCGATAGGAGTTGAGCATGAAGACATTTGCACCTACATCCCTCCGACACCCATATATCATGAGATGCCCCAATTGCCATGTGAGGAGGGCCACCACCACATGAGTGACATGAGTGACTCCACCATACATGACACTGAGAGCATTTCCTATGAGAGGATGAGTGTGACCACCACTAGCCCCACACATGAGAGCAAGCCACACATCCTATGTGAGGTTGAGTGCCATTTGATTTACTCCACCAACCATATGAGTGAGTGCATCCAAGGGGAAGTGAGTGAGCCATAAAACTTAGTAAGTGAGGTAGTTCATAGGGCATGTGAGGCTACTATGATTTCTAATGACTAACCTCTACTCCAAGTGTGTTTTCTTCTTTGGTGCTAGGTCTCCTACATGATGACATGCCTATCCTCGACGAGACCATACCTCCAATGGAGACGACGATGGCCATGGTTGAAGAAGATGCACCCCCACATGGTACCATGAAGTTGCAACCTCATATACAACACATGACTGGAGCTCTAAAGGTAATATAGGTGATGGACCTTCACTTGTCCCACTAGTGGACTATCTCACCAATGATTGCTTGCATGATGTTGATCCACCTAGTACCATGCTTCATGCTATTATGATTTCCCCATGCAATGATTTGCCATTTACGATGAGTACGATGATTCTCATGTGGACTCTATTAGTTGTGATGCCATGTTACATAGGATTTCTTGTGACAATTCTTTAGGTCACATCATGTTTGACAATCCGCTTGACTTGTCATATGCTACACATGAGATCAACCATATGTCATATTTGCAATCTCATCATTACTATGCATATTCCATTAAAATTAACCCAATTGGCACTTATGGCATAGATGACAAGCCCATGGTTATTGGCATTTGTCTTTCTTGATGATATTGATATGCTCCCTTTGCATCATTTATCTCACATGCAGAACACCTAGCTTTGGATATGCATTGTTTTGGATGTTATCCATTTTCTCCATTTGAAGTTTCCAATATTGCTCATGAGGAGACCCCCATAGTTTCCTCAAACATGTTAGTAGATTTTTATCCATCCCATCCATTGCATGATCCCAATAATTGTGTGCACAATATGCCCCCCATAAATGAACATGATATCGATGTGCCATATACTAGTATGCCCAACTTATGTCCCACACGTGTCATACATAACAACTATTCGTTCATGATGGATGACATGTTCTTATACCATGCATCAAATTTCTTTGAGCGATGCCTATGTTGTGCTAACTCTAATGTGCACATACACATCATGATGGATGATGTGTACATTTACCACGCACCCAATTTCTTTGGTTTGTTTCTCTTTTGTGTAGGTACCCATTAATACTTGTCAACCTCACAATCCCATGAGTTGACAAAACGAGCTCTAGAGAGCAACGGTGACTTGGGATCATGTGGAGTGTATTTCACACCGTTCCCATTACGCAACTACTTCGCACATTTCTTCTAAATGGCCCTCACTTAGCTATGGGTTATTGTCCATTACATATTACATGCCCATCTTGCCATGTTCACTTTCCATGATATGCTCGTTCCAATGGCTTTGACATGCATTTTTAACCCATGCTTTGCATTACACATGATGATTGGTTCTAGTACTTGTATGTGTATTTGCAAGCTTGGTGGAGAAATTGCTTGTTATTGCCATGTTCCATTTGTGACCCATCCCTATGACGATACATTGATCTTGCTTTTTGTTCGTGCTTGCGATATGTCATGTGCATTTCCTATATCAACTATTTGCTCACATGACATGATTGCCATGATTTCCACTAGTGTGTTGCATCTTCACTCCACTAGTTTGCATGACATCATTGGTATACTTGCTTATGTTGCATCACCCATGATTCATACTTGCTCATTTCATGAAGTTGATGACAACCATCTACATGCTTGACACATGATTGTTATTTCTTCTCGTCATATATCTCCATATCTTGCCTTTCTCATGCTAGATTTTCCATGTATTGAGCGCAACAATGATTTAACTCTTGCTAATGAGATTTCCCCCATAGCATTCTCACATATATTTGGAGATTTGGACATAATTATTGTGAATCATGCTTGTCTTACCTCTTTGCACCATATACCTAGTGCCATGAATATAGCCATTGTTGCATCATATTATTCATGCACTTGTGCTCCTAATGGTATGTGCAAGAGAAGAGAACCATCATGATGGATGATGTGTTTATCTACCATGCGCATATGCTCTTTGTTTTGTTGTGTGCATGTGTAGGATACTTGGACTTCGTGTCGACTTCCACTTCACATGAGTTGACCATTCGAGCTCTTGAGAGCGAGCCTCATGCATTCTACCATGACTCACTTCTACAACACATTTCCTACCACTTCGGCATTTTGAAGAATGCACAAGGACACGCTTTCAAGGTGACATCCTTCTTGAGCTTGGATATTGTGGATCATACTTCATGTGTTGCTTGCACGATTTGCACGCATGTTAGAGATATTTCTTTCACCCATGATTTCCACATTTCCATGCTTCATGACATATATACCTTGTGTGTTGCATCCAATTCTTGGACTACTTGCTACTATCATATGGTTGGTTGCACCAATGTCATTTCTTGACATATGCCATGTCCCATTGATTGCTACATGCTTGCCTTGATTGCCTCACACATGATGAACAATTACTCTTTTTATTGTGTTGAGTGCCACACTATCTTCACTACACCCTATGCACGTTATGCTTGGATTGTCTTGCACTTGACCCATGTGTTTAGACACTTCATTTTATTTGGTGTTGTGAATGATTCTTATGCCTACCATCGACCATTTGTTGAGTCCTTTGTGAATGCTTGCTATGACTTATAGGTAAATGCTTATTCTCTTGTTACACCTATTTGCATCACTACCTCAAATTTACATGCTTGTCCCCATGATATCTTTGCTTGTGCCCGATTGATATGCTTACATGCCATGTCACAATCCCTTTTCACACCATATGCTTTGCATGATAACGACACTTTTTTGGTGAATCACCTCTTGAATGCTTGGTTTTGCACGAACTCTAACCACATTTGTTTTTCCAAGTGTTTGTTGTTCTTGTTTCTTTGGAAGGAAGCACAAGATGGTGCGACATTGGAGAGTGCCCATTTCAAGCTTGAAGATGATGACTACTTGGTGAACGTCCCCTTCTACACCGTGAAGCCATCTCTTTCCCATGGTGATTTGGTTTTCGATCCAAGGTCGGATCTTTCCCGGGGGGGGGGGACATGATGCAGAGCATCCTATGGACATCACCATGTCAAGAGTCCGTTCGGCGAGTGACACGTGTGACGTCTACTTCGAAAAGACAAAGGTGAATCTTCTCCTTTACACGTGCTCACTTGACCCCTTCAAGGATGGTATACTACTTGACACTTTTCCTGTGTGCATGCATAGGTACTTGAAACTTTTCCTGTGTGCATGCTTCACGGATGTTGAGGAGGAGTGCAAGTGCCAAGGAACAACTACACCATTCGCGAGGGAAGCTTGGAAGCAAAGAAGGAAGAAGATGGAGCTGCTGAAGCTACAACGGTCAGACATCTGGGCCAGAGGTCGAACATCCGGCACCTGGGCAGCCGTGCAAGAACTGGCCCAACAGCGGACCAGCCGCAAGCGAGCTCCAGGCCCCGGAGATCCGGCCCATACCCGGACATCCGGCCCTTCCCTCAGAAATCTAGACAACAGCTATCCAGAGAAGAACAATTCCGGCCCCGCCAGGCCGGACATCAGGCGAGAGCCCCGGACATCCGGCGCCCCGCGAACGGCCGGACATCCAGCCCCCAGCCTGGACATTCAGCGTCTAACTGCATGCAGAGTCGGGCCAAAGGCCCATGTATCCCTCTTTCCCACTTACCCCTTCATGGCTTAGACTATATATAGACCCCCTCCTCCTCCTAGTTAGGGTTAGCAATGATTTAGCTCATTTAGATATAGAGCTTTGCCCATCCTTGTGGTTCTTCTCGATCGAGAGGCCGCGGCCTCTTCGGAGAAGATCCACATCGGATTCAAAACCCCTCACAAGAAGATCCCTCGCGGATTTAGGACCTCCTCACGGAGAAGAACTTGCTACTTGTATCGTCCTTTGTTGCGTTTGGATCTCGTATCACTCTTTATGTTCATCAATCTAGCACATGTGTTATTGTTACTCGTTGATTTGAGTGTTTCCTCTTGTTTTCCCCATGTGCTTCCCCTCGTGTTCTTCGTGTTCTTTGCGGGGTCCGCTCCAATCGTGAATTATCGGGCATCTAGGGTTCTACCCTACATCACACCACATAGATGACCCTTCTTGAACATGACGCCCTCGATGCCAATGATGTGCTTCTTCTTCACAAGAGTGTGCAAGTTCCTCATGCCCACATGTTCTAGCCTTCGATGCCACATCCAACACTCTGAAGCTTTTGCTAGAAGACATATAGCAAGCTGTGGTCTTGCTGAGAAATCTACCATATACAAATCACCTCTTCGATAACCTTCAAAGACTAGAGATTTATCAGAAGCCGCAAGCACAAGGCAATGATATTTTCCAAACATCACAATCATGTCAAGATCACATAGCATTGAGATAGACATTAAGTTGTATCCAAGGGATTCAACAAGCATCACTTTATCCATGTGTTGATCCTCTGAGATAGCAACTCTACCTACGCCCAATTCCTTGCTTTTACCAGTGTCAGCGAATGTGATGTGGCTTTTAGTAGACAGTCGTACGGTTGAATCCATGAGAAGACTTCGATCACCAGTCATGTGGTTAGTGCATCCACTGTCCATAATCCACTCAGTAGCTTTCGGAGACGTACCCTATAGTGCAGTTAGCAAGATAGGATTCACCAAGAGTATTGTGAAGCATAAACATTTGACTAACAAGCATGCTATCAAAGTTAAGATTCTTGGATGGTAAGATAGGATGCTCATCAAGAAACCCAGGGACAAAATAAATGGTAAGACCATTAATTTTGGCATTTTATCTTGCGTCCCACAAGATGTTTTAGCTTCCCAGCATTGTCTTCAGAAGTCAATGATTTTCGGCTGGAGACCTTTCCCTGCAAGAGAAATTAATTCTTCTTAACGACCCACATCTTAAGGGGTGGCTTTGAAGCAATAAGTCTAAGTGTAGTGTCTGAGAACTTTGGCTTTGGAGCCCTTGCAATTTTTTTTGCAGGAGGTGAATTGTAGCGACCACGATCCCAATGGACCGAAGTCTCTATGCTTAAGTGTCATCCCTGGATCGGTAATGCTGACACACACAGTACTCTAGGAATTATAACAGAGTTCAATCACACACTTATTACATCAAGGTCCTCATAAAGAGTATACGTTACACAAATAAAATGGTTGAAGGCCATCTACACTAAATAACTGCAGAAGCTTCAAAGATAAATGAGTCCATCAACTCCAACAGCATAGCTGAGTGCATGACAACGACCTATCGCACCTTATTCTTCGTCGGTAAAGTCTGCAACATGAGGCGTTGATACGTCTCCAATGTATCTATAATTTTTTATTGTTCCATGCTATTATATTACGTGTTTTGGATGTTTATGGGCTTTTTACTTTACAATTTTATACCATTTTGGGGACTAACCTACTAACCGAAGGCCCAACCCGTATTGCTGTTTTTTGCCTATTTCCGTGTTTTGAAGAAAAGGAATATCAAACGGAGTCCAAACGGAATGAAACCTTCGGGAGCGATCTTTTTCGAACAAACGTGATCCAGAGGGACTTGGAGTGCAAGTCAAGAAACAATCAAGGAGGCCACGACCCCCCCCCAACTGGGTGTGCCCCCTGTCTCATGGGCCCCTTGGGCGTCCACCGACCCACTTCTTCCTCCTATATATACCCACGTACCCGGAGAACATCAGAGGTGACCACGAAAAACAATTTCCACCATCGTAACCTTCAGTATCCGCGAGATCCCATCTTGGAGCCTTCGTCGGTGCTTTGCTGGAGGGGGAATCAACCACGGAGGGCTTCTACATCAACACCATAGCCTCTCCGATGAGTTGTGAGTAGTTTACCACAGACCTTCGGGTCCATAGTTATTAGCTAGACGGCTTCTTCTCTCTCTTTGAATCTCAATACCATGTTCTCCTCGATCTTCTTGGAGATCCATTCAATGTAACTCTTTTTGCGGTGTGTTTGTCGAGATCCGATGAATTGTGGGTTTATGATCAAGTTTATCTATGAGAAATATTTGAATCTCCTCTGAATTCTTTTATGTGTGATTAAGTTATCTTTGCAAGTCTCTTCAAATTATCAGTTTGGTTTGGCCTACTAGATTGATCTTTCTTGCAATGGGAGAAGTGCTTAGCTTTGGGTTCAATCTTGCGGTGTCCTTTCCTAGTGACAGCAAGGGCAGCAAGGCTCATATTGTATTGTTGCCATCGAGGATAAAAAGATGGGGTTTATATCATATTGCTTGAGTTTATCCCTCTACATCATGTCATCTTTCTTAATGCATTACTTTGTTCTTTATGAACTTAATACTCTAGATGCATGCTGGATAGCGGTCGATGTGTGGAGTAATAGTAATAGATGCAGGCAGGAGTGGGTCTACTTGTCACGGACGTGATGCCTATATACATGATCATGCCTAGATAATCTCATAATTATTCGCATTTCTATCAATTGCTCGACAGTAATTTGTTCACCCACCATAATACTTATGCTATCTTGAGAGAAGCCACTAGTGAAACCTATGGCCCCCGGGTCTATCTTTTATCATATAAGCTTTCAATCTACTTTTATTTGCATCTTTACATTTCCAATCTATATTATAAAATACCAAAAATATATTTATCTTATCGTATTATCTCTATTAGATCTCACTTTCGCAAGTGGCCGTGAAGGGATTGACAACCCCTTTAAGTTGGTTGCAAGTTCTTGCTTGTTTGTGTAGGTGCGTGGGACTTTTGAGGAGGCTCCGACTGGATTGATACCTTGGTTCTCAAAAACCAAGGGAAATAGTTACGCTACTATTTCTGCATCACCCTTTCCTCTTCAAGGAAAACAAACACAAGCTCAAGACGTAGCAAGAAGGATTTCTAGCGCCGTTGCCGGGGAGGTCTTCGCTCAAGTCAAGACATACCAAGTACCCATCACAAACTCATATCCCTCGCACTTACATTATTTGCCATTTGCCTCTCGTTTTCCTCTCTTCCACTTCACCTTTGCCGTTTTATTCGCCCTCTCTTTCCAAATCTCCTATCTCTTTTGTTTGCCTTTTTGTTTGCTTGTGTGTTGGATTACTTGTCACGATGGCACAAGATAATACCAAATTGTGTGATTTCTCCAATACCAATAATAATGATTTCCTTAGCACTCCGATTGCTCCTATTAATGATGTTGAGTCTTGTGAAATCAATACTGCCTTGCTGAATCTTGTTATGAAAGATCAATTCTCCGGACTTCCTTGTGAAGATGCCGCTACCCATCTAAACAAATTTGTTGATTTGTGTGAGATGCAAAAAAGAAAGATACGGATAATGATATTGTTAAATTGAAGTTATTTCCGTTTTCACTTAGAGATCGTGCTAAAGTTTGGTTTTCGTCTTTGCATAAGAATAGTATTGATTCATGGAATAAGTGCAAAGATGCTTTAATCTCTAAGTATTTTCCTCCCGCTAAGATCATCTCTCTTAGGAACGATATTATGAATTTTAAACAACTTTATCATGAGCATGTTTCCCAATCTTAGGAAAGAATGAAATTGATGATTCACAATTGCCCTACTCATGGTTTGAATTTATGGATGATCATACAAAAAATTTATGCCGGATTGAAGAGTGCCCATTTCAAGCTTGAAGATGATGACTACTTGGTGAACGTCCCCTTCTACACGGTGAAGCCATCTCTTTCCCATGGTGATTCGGTTTTTGATCCGAGGTTGGATCTTTCGCAGGGGGGACATGACGCGGAGCATCCTATGGACATCACCATGTCAAGAGTCCGTTCGGCGAGTGACACGTGCGACGTCTACTTCACATAGACTATCGTGGAATTGTCATGGCAGATGTCCTAGCAGAAGGACTTAGTCGTGGAGCCATCGCATCGAGATTAGCTGAAGGGGTTAAACCGGACAAGGGACACGAGAGTTGTATACTAGTTCGGCCCCTTACGATGAAGGTAAAAGCCTACGTTTAGTTGTGATGGGATTATTGGGGTTTCAATGACCAGGGAGCAAATACACTTTTCCTGGGTCTCGAGTTGTTGTGTGTTGTCCTTGAACCGCCACCGGGTCGTCCCTTTATATAGACAGGTTGACGCCCAGCTGGTTTACAGAGTCCCGAGGCCGACTCATACAAGTGTTCGGCTCGGTCTCTCCCTTTCCCTATCTTACCATACAAGTTATACAACTATGGCGGTTTACCACTATGGGCCCTAATCCGCCTCTGGGCTTTGGGCCTCTAAGCTTTATCAGTAAAGCGCCATCTTCTTATCTTCATGGCTTTCAGTATAGTTGAGCGTGAACCGGCCCCTCCTGGGCGGTTTACACTCAATAGTTATATCCTCAACATTAGGCCCCAGATTGATTTGAACCTGTTCATGTCAATCTTCAATACTTAGAAAAATTCCGTAAGCGTCTTCTAATGATTCTTGTAAACCGCCATATTGTCACCTCCCTGTAAACTTTGGTGAACCGCCGTGACGTCATCTTCTGTCACTGCAGTAACTCATCATGATGTCATCTCCGCATAAAAAGATTTATGAAGATTCCCTTCCCTCAATTAATTCCCGAAGATCGAGGCGATAGCTGCACCCTCTTTTGCCGCTTCAGGCCCCTCGATTTTTGCGCCTGTCGTTTTATCCTCTTGTCTTTATAAATAGGACCGAGGGTCCTTCCATTTTTCCCCCTCGCCTCTTCTCATCTTCTTCTTCCTCGCGACTCTAAAGACCTCGAGCTCCGGCGCCGCCGTCGTCCTTCGAGCACTGCATCAACAAGGCCGTTGCATCAACCTGTTCTTGATCAGATAGACTGCGCCGCCCCTCTGCTGCCTCGCAGCATCAGTGAGTACTCCTCTTCATAACTGTTAGATCTGCATTAGGGTTCTTCTGTTCATCGGTGTTCTTCCTCGTTTTTCCTTTTCCTCTCCTAGATCTCATAAATAGACCTGAAACTGATAGAAAAGGTATGCGGTAGAAGTTGAGCACCCCTAGTTACCCTTAGAAAACTACTTTCTACTGTATGAGATCCTGCCCAGGCACACGGGCTCTTGTGCTGTCGCGACCTTTAGGGTTAGAAATTTTCCTTTTGTAAAACTGCGGTAGATCCAAAATTATATCACCATCTTGTGAAACTTGTTTCTGCAACACTTAGTATATTTCAGATCCGCTTCTTCCGTTTGTTCGGCGGTTTAACCTTTACTAGCTGATAATCCGCCAGATACCATTAGCCCTCACTTAAACCGCCATCTTGACTTGAATAGTAGTTTCCGGTTTAACTCACATATATGCCTGGATCAAATTCCCCGGTTTAACACCGATTAGTGCACATAAACCTTCAGTCGTAAACCGGCCTTCACTTTTCTTTTACTGTTTGTTTTCCAAGATGACCAAGCAATTCGCCGATGCAACTGGGTTCCTTCCCGGATCACGGAAACGCAAATCAATGGATATGTTCTGACTGGCGCTTTAGCCTCAACAAATGTCCTTCATTAGCGAGTCCCTGGCCCTGAATGCCCTCCTGAGCCTCAAGATGGAGAAGTGATTGTGTTCATGCAACATCTAGACCGGGGATTTAGCCCTCCCGGATCAAAGATTTTTCAGGATGTCCTTGCTAGCTTTCAACTCCATCCACAAGACATTGGACCGAATTCTGTGTCCAACATATGCAATTTTCAAGTATTATGTGAAGTTTACCTTCAAGAAGAACCATCTGTTGAGCTCTTCTGGGACTTTTTCCATCTAAACCGCCAAACTGAGTTCTCTAATGGTCCCAACACTGGACTTGGTGGGGTGTCAATCCAGAAGAGGAAATAAGTTCATTTCCCTCATGCATAACATCACAGCCACCCCAAAGACTGGAACCAAACATGGTTTTATTGCCAGAACAGTGCTCCTGCTGGAGAAAATCCTTTGCCGGGTTACCGTGCTCACCGGCTTAGCAACGGCCACCCGTTACCTCAACGACTAACTGCCAAAGAACGACAAGCTAATGCACCTCAACTCGCCAAGCTCCGGGCTCTCCTAGCCAATGGTTTAACTGGTGTTGACCTCATTCGCTGCTGGGTTTCATGGAGTATCCTACCTTTAAGCCGCCGCTCCGGGTTGATGCATGAGTATACCGGCGACATCAAGGATCCTCAACGGTTTAATGAAATAGAAATGACTGATGATGAAGTCACTGAGTCTATGAAGAAGATGCTGGACGAGCCGATCACTGCATGCAACAAAACTGGGTTGCACCCTTTTTACGCCTCCAACAAACCGCGAGCGGTAAATTTTTTAACCTTGTGCCTTTTGATCCGTCTCCGCTTTAACACTCCTATAATAATCCTTTGTTTAATTTTACAGGCCAAAGATTCCTTCTAGAAGAGGAAAGCTCAAGATATACCGGCGAGGGCCCCTCGTGCCAAAAGCAAAGTCACAAAGAGACCAGCCAAGAAGAAAACCACCGAGTCCTCTGATCCGCCCGAAGATATCGAGGAATCGGAACAAGAGGTAGAACTTGACTCCCTTGGTTTATTTTTCGTACATCTTATTGACAATAACTATTACCAGGATGATGCAGAAGCCAGTCATGCCGACCATGTAGAGGTAATCTCCCTTTCCTCCGATTCAGATCATGTGCTGGTTCAAAAACTTCGTCGTGCAGTTCGGAAAGTAAAATACTCTCACCCTCTTGCTCATTTGGATCCAAAATTTTCTTTGAAGACACAGCAACATGAAGGTCGTCGCACAACCCTGCACAGTGGCCAACAAGTCACTTCCTCCGGTTTACCAGACACTCCAACCCGGAAACATCGTCCAAAGGTCTCTTCCTCTTTTAATAAACCTTATCTCTTGGCAGGTTGCTTCCGATACCCACTTAATCCGTCTGATTCGAATTATCAGGTGACTTCCAATTGTTCATCTGGCGACTCATCAACCACTCAATTGCCTCCCCTCAAGACCGTCGCTGGGTAAGTATGCTGCCCTTCAGCTTTTTTCCTTCATGCGTCGGTTTACCATACTAATCTTTGTTTGATATTGTAGTGCCAAAGCCCGACTGAGCAAGAAAGCCAAAACCAGTGCCCCCAATGATGAAGTTGAACCGGAGAGGGTCCCAGAAGGTGCTGGCAGAGACACTGATACTGTCATGGATAATTCTGCCCCACAAGGTCCAAACATTGATGCTGATCCGCCGGAAGCTCACACGGCTACTCATGTTGATCCATCAAACCCACATGCTACTCCTCCAAGTCCAACTGCTAATCCATCGAGCCCAGCTGCTGATCCGCCAAGCCTAGCCAGGGATATTGTTCTGCTGAGCCCGTCAAAAGGTGGCGATGATGATGTTATTATCACCGGTACTGCTCATATCGTACCAGGCAATCCGGTTGCCTTATCAAAGCATACTGCCAAGGAGGAATTTGCTGCTATGGGCAAGGGGAAAGGGAAAACAGATTTATCCAGCTATGTTAACCTTTCTGCCAGGAGCTTCATTCCGGATTCCTAAACTGCCTATACACAAGCCGAGATTATGAGGCCGGTTTGGTGAACATGATGAAGAAGCGCTATGAGGTAATCTTAAACACTTCAATCCTTCTTGTTCTGTATATCTACTTCATTGCAGCCCCCAAGGGCCGGTTTGTCTCTTGAAGATAAACCGGGACTTTTAAGATAAATAACACTTCAACTGAGTAGTCCCCAAGGGCCGGTTTATCTCTTGAAGATAAACCGGGACTTTTATGTTCCATAGTGCATTTTCTTAATTCCCTTGCCTATGTATTTTCTGACCAAACACACATTAGCCCCCAAGTGCCAAGATTAATACTTGTATTGATCCTTGGGACTTCAAATAATCAGCAGTAAAGAAGCAATCCGCATTAGCCCCCAAGTGCCAAGTGTATAACCAGTTATATGCTTGGGACTTTTGAGAAAAATATTAACATCCTCATCATCTGACTGTTGCAGGATGATATAAACAACCAAGGTTCTCAAATTTCTGATCTTCAAGAGAATATCAAGTCCCAGCAAGCAGAGACCTCCAAGGCTAAAGAGGATCTAAAAGGCGCTTTAACATCCATGGAACAACTGAAGGACGGTTTCAGGACTGAACGTGCCAACTGGGAAACTGAAAAGGCTGCTTTGTTGAAGCGGGCTGAAGACACCGAGGCAGCTCTTAAACCGGTGGCAGAAGAACTAACCGGGTTAAAACATCAAGTAAATGCCATGACGTCTCCAATATTTGGTAAGTACCTTGTGTACAAAGCTTGATTATCCATGTCTAAAATATCCGGTTTAACAGTGAATTCTTAAACCGTTTCAGGTAGCCGTGTTCCTCATCTGGGTGCTGACATGCGGATGAAGCTTAAGGCAGCATATACATTGATAGAGCAACTGTATACCGGTGCCCAATGAGTTATCTGCGCAGTCTCATACAACAAACCGGCACCAACATTGATCAAGGAGACACTAGCCGAATTGTCGATGACACCAGTGCAGATAGAAGAAATGAAGCGATCTGCTGCCAGGGCTGGCGCTTTGTTGGCACTGACTCGGGCCAAAGCATGGATAGCTGACCTGGATCTAGTTGATATTGCCAAGGGCTATCCTGGTGAACAAGAAAACGGGTCAGAATTTGATAATGCAGCCCTCAAAGCCCTGACGAAGGAGATGTGTCCGCTGGCAAGTCAATTGGCGGAAGAGGTTAACTTGACTGTTCATCGGTCCTTCTATGATGCCAACAACCAACGGATTGACACTACTGTGAAAGAAGCGCAAAACCTTATCCTGCCAATCCGTAAGCACACTTATGCCCCTGACGTTGAACCGTCCGAACTTATAAGTGAAGAGGCTATCTTTCTAGCTTTAACCCAGATTGACTGGACCACCGTTGACTTCTAGCCACTGGATGGGGAGGAGGAGGTTGAAACAACGCCAAAAGATCCATCCACCTCTCATGAACCTGGCGATGAGTCTTAATCCGGCAACCACGTTGATGTTCACAGATTGTGTGCTGTGTAAAGAACAATCACCTATTTTGGGCCTTAAAGCGCCCTGTAATAGGGTAGTTGGCATACTTTGATCTGCTGCCATCGCGCGTTGATATATGACTTTGTTTGATCCGCCATGATATTTGTGGCGCTGGCTTATATATCTTCATAATATTATGCAATCCTTGTGTCTGCATAAAAAAAATCTGTCCGGGCGGTTTACCGCCGGACGGGTCATAATGCCCAATACACAACCTGGTAGGTAACAAAGGTTGTAAAAATAGCAAAAATAGATCATACCTGTGATATGAAATTATACTTTTGGTTTACCAACTTGATTGTAGTAAGGGTGAACACCCAACTCTTTTAATGTTCATAACTTCCACCATGCAGTGCTGGTATGTATTAAGTCACACTGGGTTGTGATGAACACCGGCTTATCATACTGGCGACATGTAGTCAAAGCCAGGCCGGATTGAAAGATGCCGGTTCACCATTGATTATATGCTTAACAGATGATAACTGTAAGCCACACCGGGTTAAGAAACACCGGGTTGAGATGAAGACATATAGTCTGGCCGGGCCAAAAGACGCCGTCTTACTTTAAAAGTTGATCAATAAATATAACACTTGCAAAAACGAAAGCGAATAAAAACTTGTAGTCGAGGCTTTTTGAGGGCTGCCAGGCCCAAATTCGAGGCTTTTCGTGGGCTGCCAGGCCGCTGAGTTAAACCATTTGACAAAGCCTTCTAAGATGGGCCTCCAACTAACCAATCGTCGTTTTAACTTTGACAAGTTCAGGGTCTCAATGAGAGTAACTTGTCAAACGTTTGGCGGGTCGTGCCAGGATTACCTGGATAGGAGGGGCTTACTTGATGAAGGCAGGTTAACCCGGGGTTTTAGGTGAATACACCAGGCTTCCAAGTCGTGGGTCGATACCCAATTACAAGGGTCCTTTCAAACTCTTTGTTACTTTACACAAAGAGCCCCCAAGTAACTTTATGAGCTGTGCTCAATGGGTGCCTATGTTTGAGTCATGCTTTTAGCAACAAAACTCTCTTTGGTCCCTTGGGTGTGAAGCTCCCAAGCTGTATGATGGCATGATAGCCGGTTTAATGGACAAAACAGGTCATTGCTTTGGAAGCAGAAGCCCCCTTGTAACCAAGAAATATTGGAAAAAACGGCACATGCCCTACTTGTAGCAAGGATGCCGATTTATTATATTGAGCATAATATATACATTGTAGAAATATGTACATAAGAAGAGCCTATAGCTTAGGTGTAGTAAGGCCGAAGGAGAGCTATGTTCCACGGCCGCCGGGTCTCCTCCTCAGAACTGCGTGAGTCTTCTTGAACGTCAATGAGGTAGTATGATCCGTTGTGCAGATTCTTGCTGACCACAAAGGGCCCTTCCCAAGGTGGGGATAACTTGTGCATATCGGTCTGATCCTGGATGAGCCGGAGCACTAAATCGCCTTCTTGAAAGGTTCTTGTTTTAACCCGGCGGCTGTGATAACGCCACAGGTCTTGCTCATAAACCGCCGAACGAGCCAAAGCCATGTCCTGCTTCTCATCTAACAGGTCTAGCGCCTCCTGGCGAGCTTGCTCATTGTCCTCTTCAACATAATTGGCAACCCGGGGTGAATCATGATGAATATCACTTGGGAGGACTTCCTCTGCCCCGTAAACCATGAAAAAGGTGTATAGCCCATAGATCGGTTTGGGGTGGTATTTATGCTCCATAACACAGATGGTAATTCTTCCACTCAACAACCCGGCGTCCGCTTCAAAGGAACCATAAGCCGGGGCCTTATACCCTTTATAATTTCCTGATTAGCTCGCTCAGCTTGACCATTAGATTGGGGGTGAGCCACAGACACTACATCAAGCCAGATGTGCTCTCGTTGACAAAATTCCTCCATCTCTCCTTTAGAAAGGTTCGTGCCATTATCTGTGATAATGCTATGTGGAAAACCAAAACGAAAGATCACCTTTTTGATGAATAGAACCGTCGTGGCTGCGTCACATTTGCTTACTGGCTCCGCTTCAACCCACTTAGTAAATTTGTCAATCGCTACCAAGAGGTGGGTCTTCTTATCCTTGGATCGCTTAAAAGGACCCACCATATCAAGCCCCTATGTAGCAAATGGCCAAGTTATTGGAATCATCCATAGTTGTTGAGCCAGAACATGAGCTCAGCGTGAAAACTTCTGACAAGCATCACACCGCTTTACCAGGTCCTCGGCATCGGCATGAGCCGTCAACTAGTAAAAACCATGACGAAAAGCTTTAGCCACCAAGGATTTTGAACCGGCGTGATGACCACAGTCTCCTTCGTGGATCTCGCGTAAAATCTCACGGCCTTCTTCAGGAGAAACGCAACGCTGAAACGCCCCTGAAACACTGCAATGATGCAACTCGCCATTGATGATTGTCATGCACTTGGATCGCCGGACTATCTGTCTGGCCAGAACTTCATCTTCTGGTAACTCGCCCCGGTTCATATACGCCAAGTATGGAACCGTCCAATCCAGAATAATATGTAAAGCGGCCACCAACTGTGCCTCCGGATCAGGAATGGCGAGGTCCTCCACTGTAGGTAACTGAACCGACGGGTTATGCAAGACATCCAGGAAGGTATTAGGTGGCACCGGTTTACGCTGAGATCCCAACCGGCTTAAAGCGTCAGCTGCCTCATTTTTGCGCCGATCAATGTGCTTCACTTGATATCCCTTAAAGTTACCAGCAACAATATCCACCTCTCGTCGGTAAGCCGCCATGAGTGGATCCTTGGAATCCCAAGTACCTGAAACCTGCTGGGCTACCAGGTCTGAGTCTCCAAAGCATCGTACGCGGCTTAAGTTCATCTCCTTAGCCACTCGAAGATCATGGAGTAAGGCTTTATACTCAGCTGCATTGTTAGTACAAGGGAACATTAAGCAAAGAACATAATTAATTTTATCACCTCGAGGGGAAGTAAGGACAACTCCAGCCCCCGAGCCCTCCAATTGCCTGGACCTGTCAGAGTGAATAGTCCAGTATGTACTGTCCGGTTTGTCCTCCGGTATCTGCAACTCTGTCCAATCATTGATAAAATCGACAAGGGCCTGGGATTTGATTGTTGTTCGAGGCATATACTTCAAACCGTGTGGTCCAAGTTCAATAGCCCACTTAGCAACCCGGCCAGTTGCTTCCCTGTTCTAGATTATATCCCCCAAAAGAGCAGAACTGACCACTGTGATGGGATGACCTTGAAAGTACTATTTAAGCTTCCTACTTGCCATAAAAACCCCATACACCAGCTTCTGCCAATGCGGATATCTTTGCTTTGACTCAATGAGCACTTTGCTGATATAATAAAGCGGCCTTTGAACCGGGTATTCCTTCCCAGACTCCTTGCGCTCTACCACAATAGCAACATTGACAGCAGGGGCATTAGAAGCCACATATAACAGTAGTGGCTACTTATCAACTAGAGCGGCAAGAACCGGTGGTTCAGCCAACTGCTTCTTCAAGTCTTCAAGCGCCGCATCAGCAGCCTTGCTCCAGCCTTCCTCAAAACAGCCACCATACCTACCTATTATGGCATTTCCATAGCCATTCCGAGATATATTGCCATGCAACTTTCCACCGTTCCGTTATTATGACACGCTCCATCATTGTCATATTGCTCTTTGCATGATCATGAAGTTGACATTGTATTTGTGGCAAGGCCACCCTCATAATTTTCATGCATGTCACTCTTGATTCATTGCATATCCCGGTATACCACCGGAGGCATACATATAGAGTCATATTTTGTTCTAAGTGTTGAGTTGTAATTCTCGAGTTGTAAATTAATAAAAGTGTGATTATCTTCATTATTAGTGCATTGTCCCAAGTGAGGAAAGGATAATGAAGACTATGATTCCCCCACAAGTCGGGATGAGACTTCAGACTTAAAAAAAAGAGGCCACAGAGCCCACCAAATAAAAAAAGGGAAAGGCCAAATAAAAAAATGAGAGAAAAAGAGAGAAGGGACAATGCTACTATCTCTTTTCCACACTTGTGCTTCAAAATAGCACCATGATCTTCATGATAGAGAGTCTCTTGTGTTGTCACTTTCACATACTAGTGGGAACTTTTCATTATAGAACTTGGCTTTTATATTCCAATGATGGGTTTCCTCAAAATGCCCTAGGTCTTCGTGAGCAAGCGAGTTGGATGCACACCCACTTAGTTTCTTTTGTTGAGCTTTCATACATTTATAGCTCTAGTGCACCCGTTGCATGGCAATACCTACTCACTCACATTGATATCTATTGATGGGCATCTCCATAGCCAGTTGATACGCCTAGTTGATGTGAGACTATCTTCTCCCTTTTTGTCCTCACAACCACCACCATATACCACCATAGTGCTATGTCCATGGCTTGCGCTATGGTATTGCGTAAGAGTTGAAAAAGTTGAAGCGTGTTAAAAAGTATGAACCAATTGCTCGGCTCGTCATCGGGGTTGTGCATGATGGGAGTATTTTTGTAATGAAAATGAAGCATGGGCTAACTATATGATTTTGTAGGGATAAGCTTTCTTTGGCTATGCTATTCTGATATGACATGATTATTTGTTAGTATCCTTCGAGTATTACTATTTTTATGTTCTATAAGCTTTTATCTTGAATCGTTTGGATCTGTACAATCATGCCACAATAAAGAAAATTACATTGAGAATTATGCTAGGTAGCATTCCACATCAAAAATTCAGTTTTTATCATTTACCTACTCGAGGACGAGCAGGAATTAAGCTTGGGGATGCTTGATACGTCTCCAACATATCTATTATTTTTTTATTGTTCCATGCTATTATATTACCTGTTTTGGATGTTTATGGGCTTTACTTTACACTTTTATATCATTTTTGGGACTAATCTACTAACCGAAGGCCCAGCCGGTAATGTTGTTTTTTTGCCTATTTCAGTGTTTCGAAGAAAAGGAATATCAAACGGAGTCCAAATGGAATGAAACCTTCGGGAGCGATCTTTTTGGAACAAACGTGATCTAGAGGACTTGGAGTGCAAGTCAAGAAACAATCGAGGAGGCCACGAGGGTGGAGGGCATGCCCCCCTACTGGGCGCGCCCCTATCTCGTGGGCCCCTCGGGCGTCCACCGACCCACTTCTTCCTCCTATATATACCCACGTACCCCTAGAACATCAGAGGCGACCATGAAAAACTATTTCCACCACTGTAACCTTCTGTATCCGCGAGATCCCATCTTGGAGCCTTCACCGGTGCTTAGCCGGAGGGGGAATCAACCATGGAGGGCTTCTACATCAACACCATAGCCTCTCCGATGAGTTGTGAGTAGTTTACCATAGACCTTCGGGTCCATTGTTATTAGCTAAATGGCTTCTTCTCTCTCTTTGAATCTCAATACCATGTTCTCCTCGATCTTCTTGGAGATCTATTCGATGTAACTCTTTTTGCGGTGTGTTTGTCGAGATCTGATGAATTGTGGGTTTATGATCAAGTTTGTCTATGAGAAATATTTGAATCTCCTCTGAATTCTTTTATGTGTGATTAAGTTATCTTTGCAAGTCTCTTCGAATTATCAGTTTGGTTTGGCCTACTAGATTGATCTTTCTTGCAATGGGAGAAATGCTTAGCTTTGGGTTCAATCATACGGTGTCCTTTCCCAGAGACAACAGGGGCAGCAAGGCACGTATTGTATTGTTGCCATCAAGGATAAAAAGATGGGGTTTATATCATATTGCATGAGTTTATCCCTCTACATCATGTCATCTTTCTTAATGCGTTACTCTGTTCTTTATGAACTTAATACTCTAGGTGCATGTTGGATAGCGGTCGATGTGTGGAGTAATAGTTGTAGATGCAGGCAGGTGTCGGTCTACTTGTCACAGATGTGATTCCTATATACATGATCATGCCTAGATAATCTCATAATTATTCGCTTTTCTATCAATTGGTCGCGGTAATTTGTTCACCCACCGTAATACTTATGCTATCTTGAGAGAAGCCACTAGTGAAACCTGTGGCCCCCGGGTCTATCTTTTATCATATAATCTTTCAATCTACTTTTATTTGCATCTTTACTTTTCCAATCTATATTATAAAATACCAAAAATATATTTATCTTATCATATTATCTCTATCAAATCTCACTTCTGCAAGTTGCCGTGAAGGGATTGACAACCCCTTTATTGTGTTGGTTGCGAGTTCTTGTTTGTTAGTGTAGGTGCATGAGACTTTTGATGAGCCTCCTACTGGGTTGATACCCTTGTTCTCAAAAACAGACGGAAATACTTACGCTACTATTCCTGCATCACCCTTTCCTCTTCAAGGAAAACCAACGCAAGCTCAAGGTAGCAGGCGTTGCAGCCGTGTAGGTCAGCACATGGAATGTGTTGGCAGAGTTACACTATAAAGCAATTGAATGCAAGAACTATGTCTACATGCATATTTGTCTGGTGGAGGCTCTAAGTTTAATGTTTTGCATAAAGCTAGTTTTTCCCTACAACAAAGGAATAAATTTTATTTGCTACAAAGTTAAACCAATATTTGAGAAGGTTCCTCCAACTGAAAATCCCAACAATAATCAAGTATCATCATTAAACACAATTCACTTATTAAGGAGAGATGAGATCAACAATAATATCCACTTCTAGATACTCAAGATGTCCATAACCGGGGACACGGCTAACCATGATTAGTTTATACACTCTGCAAAGGTTGCGCACTTTTCCCTACAAGACTCGACCGCATCCATGATCGGAAGATCGAGACATAGTCTTTCTGAAGCATTAACTCTCTACTCTGGCAAGACCGGTACACCTACTTTCCCCTACATCTGCTAGTCCACCTCTTCAAGAGCTCACACAACTTACTTTACTATGCCAGAGCCCATAGTGGCTTGTGGCTGCAAACGGAAGTTTCTAGGCATGAAATATCATATTCTCCCTTTGAGCCTGGGTGGCGAACTGAGGAAAAATCACATGGGTACTCTGGGATTTCCCAAACGGGCTAGCACTGGTTTCTTCAGGTGCCCCAACCAATCCACCCGGATGTGTATTAAAGTTGCCACCTTAAAGTTATCCAAAATCTATTATCTCTCACAACTTCCATGTGTATGATGGTCTATTCCCTGTCTACGAGCATGGATAAGCAATAACTGAGCATAACGTATATTCCCTAAGTGATCAAAGGTAATGGGTTCCTACCTCAAGTACTACAACTAAACCACATGTTCCCAATCCTACTTATTACTCTACATTCATGTCCATCCATTAGGGCAATTTTCGTTCAAAGGAAAAACTAAAGGAAAAACATAGCAATAGGAAATTTTCCTATGGCACTCTACTATTCAATTATTCATGCATTTTGTTGAAAGGAATGGAGCAAAACATCCACCTGGACCTACTTTTCAAAATCCTATGCATCAAAACAAGACCAAGTGCATTAGTGGCAGAATAGCATTCTAACTATACACACTTTCATATGGTTTCACTTTAATTTGGCCATGTTTCTTTGCATTCCTCTGCTCTTCAAATTCCTGTGAACCAAACACCCAAGTTGACAGAAATCTTGTGTTTACAA
Organism: Triticum dicoccoides; assembly: GCF_002162155.2. Taxonomy (NCBI): domain Eukaryota; kingdom Viridiplantae; phylum Streptophyta; class Magnoliopsida; order Poales; family Poaceae; genus Triticum; species Triticum dicoccoides. Next base: position 367,148,450 of record NC_041391.1, on the reverse strand, counting down.
ATGCTCTAATTCCCACGTGCATTCCTATCCTATTCCGGTGTTTTTCCTATCCCTACATTTTTAGAATCCTGTAAGCCAAAGGAGCCCTTACAGAATTACTTCAGTTACACGTAGGTGTCGATGAAAACTTTGTGTGGTTTGTCCTACTCCTGCCGCAACGTTGTCCACCTCATCTGAGTTGCTCCATAGATAGAAGCATCCACCAAACCAGACATCACGACTCATGACCGTCTTTTGCCACCTTAGATCTCCTTCCCTGCCACTGGCACCCACCAAAACGGCATCACTATCATCGACTCTGCAGATGAACCTGAGGAGTACATGGGTCCACAAGAGAGGTTGCACTCTCTTGTTTCTGCTTATATTATGCATTGCTTAATATTACCTGCTACTTTATCATCATGTTCACCTCTTAGACTCCAAGTCAGGTCCAAATTAATGTTCAAACTTGAGTTCTAAAATTAGTTGTGGGGCACATATCGAGGCAGCAATGAATAGTATCTCTGACTATTATCTGGCACATATCTAGGCATCAAGGAATAATATATCTAACTATGTTGTTCATTTTGGGTGGGAAAGAAATAGTAAAGCAATCATCATCTGTCTTTTTATTGAATTAAAGCTATCATTAGCCTGCTATCATTATTTTTGGATCCATCCACTAGTTGTTACCATCACTCTAGATTTCTGCATGCTCTCCTTACATAATCTCACTATATTTTTTCATATGCATGTCAGATATTTTACACAGTCATGCTGAACATGTAGAGAAAAAGAGAATAGTTTTGCACGGCAATACAATGTCATGCAGACATCACTCCATGGTGGGTTCAACGACAAACCCTCCCCCTCCCCAAATTGTAATCCAGAGGAAGATATCTGTTCTGAGGTGGATTCAGATGCAGCTGACCACTCCTATTTACCCCCCAAGGTGTTTCTCTAACTTGGCATGATGATGTTAGTCATATCATGAATATGTTGCCTTGCAGTGCCTACTTTTGACATCATATATTTCATATGCTTAGTTTACACATGTTCTGTAATGCCACCTGTTTAGTTTCTATATCATATATGGGAATTATGCAGTCTCATCAATCTTAGCCAGCCATAATATATGTGAAATATGCAATGGCATCCTGTTTAACCAGGCATCATATATTTGAATGATATCTTGCCCATCCTTTTCTTAATTACATTTCCATTTGTTGACAATGTTTGTACATTAAACTTCTCTTCCTATGAATCATCCATTTGAGTGGGTGATGGAAAAATATGGAGTGAAAAGAAGGTCATCAGAGCAGACAGTGCTACCTGTCGAAGCAGATCTCTTGCTGGTTCCCGATAGCTCCTCAGAGATGGATTCATAGATAGATGACCAGTCCTATTCCCGCACCGAGGTGTATGCTCTAACTTGGCACGGTTATACTGCTCATATCATGCATATGGTGTCTTGCATTGCACAGTTTAGACATCATATACACAATATTCAACACCATGTTCTTCGTTCAGACATCATATATGTGAATGCCCTCTGCTTAGCATATAAATCACATATGTGAATTAAATCATGTGATCCTGATTACTTAGATAACATTTATGTGAATTATGTCATGCGAACCTGTTTACTAAAGACATCATATAATTATCTCATGCCATCCTGTTTAGTTAGTCATCATATCTTTGAATTATGTCATGCTATGCTATCCAGTTTAGATAGACATTATATATGTGAAATTATGTCATGTTATCCTTTTTAGTTAAACAATATACATGTCAACTATTTCATGCCCTCTTTTTTCCACACTATCTATTGCATCTATCTCTCATACAATGTATGTACATTCAACTATGTTTCCTGTTTATTAGCCATTTGAATTGGAGCGGGTGATGGCAGTATCTAGCGGAGTAAAAACACTGTCTTCAAATAAAACAGTGCTACCTCTTGGTGGAGATAGCACCCCAGTTGTACATGCACGAGAACCAACCCTACCACACATAACCCAGACTCTCGCAGATTGTACCCCTACTACGATGGACAGAGAATCAGCTTCACCCAATCTAACCCCAACCCCAGCAGATAATAACCCAGTTCCTGTTGACACAACACCATCTCCAACACAGAGCTCCCACACAAGAGCACGATACTACCACGGCGAACCCCAACTCCACCAGTTAGTACACCTATTCCTGTGGAGGAAGCACAACCAGCTATTCGTACTTTAGCATCTATCGCATTTGATGTTGTTAAATCCTATGTGCGTATCTTCCCATCATCGAAATATTATACTAAAGATGAAGGAAAATGCCAGTTGCAGGTGTTTGTCCAGGAGTTATGTGTAAGTAATGTTATTCATGGCAATTTCTTTGCTTTGTCCCATGCATTCTACCTCCGTGATGGTTATAATACAACAAATTTTCCCATTTTTCTTTGTAGAGAAGGACCGATTTGGAAACACAGGATGAGGTAACCTGTGGTACTACCTCTGCTATCTTCAAGAATTCTTGGTGGCAGTATCGGAATTACCTGAAGAAAACGTACTTCAGTGGCAAAGAAACTCATCAAATTCCCTTACGTTCTCCTGAGACACATTTACTGGATGATGACTGGGAACGCCTTGTTCTGTACTGGTCCCGAACCAAGAATGTGGTAAGGTCTATGAGCTCATTTTTTTATTTTTAAGTACTATATGCATGTGTCTTACTATACTCTGTTCATGTAGAACAAGTGCTCAAACCTGAAGAACAACTGTTCTCATTTAAGATTCCATTGCTACCTGCATACTGCTTTGCTCTTGTAACACTATGTTTACTCATACAAACTTATTTTTAAATTGAAGGATCCAATCGAAATTCCAATGGCACAATAGGTATGTTTACGCATGTTTCTTTAATAGGTTTGCTCTTATAAATAGCTCTGTTGATTTCAATTCCAATTGTGTATACAGTTGACTTATCATATCATGCACATTACTCGCATCACAACAGAGCCAATAGTGTTGTTGTACATGTAGACCCGTGGTACCCATCTGAAATATTGTTGTGCCGTATAGTTTCCCACACTTTGTATTCTTTCAGTGCTGCTTTGTCTTGAACTGATATTATTTGAACCATGTCTCTATTTTGATTTGGAATGACAATGCAGTGACCATAGGACATAGATATATGTTTGTTTGATGCTTTTATTATGTACTACTTGGCACTAGAAGACTTGGTAGTTTAATCATGTCCACCATACTAATGAACTGGTTCCGAAATGAGTTTCATATACTAGTACATGCTAAACTTGTTATGTGTCTGGTTGTTTCTTCTTTTATAATGCTGACAGATTGGGGAAGAGTGCCTTATTAAGCAATGGTAAAGGAAGTAATGCAGATAAGGTTCAGGATAGTGAGACATCTTTGTTGGTCTCCAACAAAGCTGATAAGATAGCTAAGGAAAACTATCTTGAAGACAGTGAACCAATCCCAAAGTCATGTCTTGGTTTAGTGTTCGAGTTACTCACCACTACCGCTGGCACAAACTAATCAAACTCATTGTCTGAATCAGGTCGGTTTCTTGAGTCTCAACTACAAGTTGAAAGACATCAATCAGCGGTGCTACGACAAGAAGCCGAAGGACTGCGAAAGTCCATGGAGCATTAAGATGCATACTTTCTGGTGAAACAGCAAGCGTTGGAGGATTTTAGCGCCAAACAGGACAAAGCTTATTGCCAGCATGGTGGATACCCAGGATAACATTTCTTGAGCTCTTCTGAAGTTGTTTCAGTTATGGACTTGTTTTGCTGCCGCATTATTTGCACTGCTAGGCAATTTAGACGGCCAGTGTATGTAATATGCTGCTTTGTTCCCTATATTTGCACTGGTGGCTTGATGCCCACTGGATGTAATATGTGTTATAGCTGTAATATCCTAGCGTTAGTTGCTTGTTTATTTATTTCCTTATTGTCTTGTTTAGTTGTTTTCTTGTAGTCACTGCATTTCTTTTTCCGCGTTTTTTCTGGTGGCCATTTTTGTAACCATGGCAACACACGGACTATTGTAACCATGGTCCTGCTACCTTTTGTAGTGACCATGGCCCTCCATGGGCTATACGATCCATGGGCCTTCTACGGGCCGGACGATCAATGGGCCTTCTACGGGCCATAGGATCCATGCGCCTTCTACATGCCATAGGATTCATGTGCCTTCTATGAGCCTTCTAATCTATGGGCCTTATACGGGCCGTATCATCGTTTCGGCAAACTTGGGCCATACTATTCGTGGACCAATAACGATCCGCAAAATGGGCCATAAACGGGCTAGAGTGGAAATTGTACGTTTTATGGCCTGACATAACGGACGTTAATAGGTTGTATTTGATGATGCTATGAAAACGGCCCAACGGATTAACGGGCCACAAACGGGCCGGCTGTAACCACTGGCTGAATTTGTCTCACAAGCAAAAAAGGCCAGTAACGGGTCATAAGTAACTGAATGCTGGAAATGAGCCCAAGAATAAATGGGCCCTGAGAAGGCCGAAAAGTAACATGGACTGGAAATGGTCCAATGGAATAATGGGCCGTTAATGGGTATAAAGTGATACACTGTTCATTACGGGCCGGTTTCACCACGGGCTGTTAATGGGCCAAGAGTTACAAAGGGTCTCATATGGGCCGAAAGATGTCATGGGCCATACATGGGCCGGAAGTTACAATGGGATGGAATCATATTGGACGCCCCAGATGACGCTACTGGGCCAAATTTCGGTAGGCCGTAACGGGTCGTGAGTTAGCGGGCTGTAAATGGGCTATATGCGAACATGTCGTTAACAGGCTTTCCATGGGCCGACCCACTACCTTTTGACCAAGTCCAACGGGCCAGCCTTTTCACCAGAATGGGCCTCTGTTGGGTCGTTCCACATGTCGACGTATCATAGGCGCCTTTGGTCCAATGAGTGAATGACATCTGTCCCAACGGTTAGCCGACAAGTGGTTCCTTCGGCCAATGAGAAATTTACACGTGGAAAATCCCCATTGGTCATGGCTGTTAGAGGGTTATCGGATCAACCGGACCCGATAGCTTAACAACGACCCGTTATGGTGGATGCCACGTGTCCGTCACCCTTGACGAAAGCACTTCCATGACGCGCGATTGATCATCATGGAAGTGGACACTTCCGTGATGATAATTTTGGTAATATCCTGGAACACTTCTACGACAGCACATGTAAGACTATCTTGATTCTGTCATAAAATCTTCATGGATGTACATGCATGATAGAACATGTGACCTACTATGACAAACATGTATCATCACGGAAGTGTATTTTTTGTAGTGTAGGTACATTGATGCTATCAATTATTTCTCAATCTGAACTTCATTGGCCACATGATGATGAACAGGGCGAAGACTTTGTTGTTGATGACTATTATCTTCATCTATAGCATTGTCTTCAGGTTCAGCATTGTCTTCACGTTGAGTATTGGTAGGAATAACAATTTCCTCTTCAGTTTGTTCCTCGTTGGGTATGATTTCTCCAGTAGGTTGCATTTTTGCGATAGAAGTTGTTGCATTTTTGTCTTCTATAGGTTGTGCACAAGTGTCGTATCCGCCTATTGAGCAATCGTGCTAGCGTCTCTCTAGAGTTGTGCAACAAGAGTATTTTCCATGGATTCCACATTTTGAGATCATTCCTTGATTGCACAACCCCATTTATCTATCTGTGTGTGCGTTTCCGTGTGCCACCCATTGCTATTGGTTTACTTGTTTCACTTGCGAATTTGTGAATCTTTTTCAACATTATTGACTCTTGCTAACATTTTGCATCAATTTTTGTGCCACTATTCTTACTGAGCTCCACCATAAGCCTTACTTGTCTAGGTGTGAGAAATTGACGAGATCGGTACCAATTGTGCTATTTCCTTGCTACATCATTGAGTGATCATTGATCCATTCTCAACATCGGTCAAGGTACATTTGGTATAGTTCTCTCCTTTCCTCCACTCATATTTTCTCAAGTCTTGTGATGGATAGGCAAGGCATTCATCTCCGGTCTTTGACAAAAATGACGGTGCGAACAACTACATCACCAAAGAGTCCATCTTCGGTCTACAAAAAACAATGCGAGGCGCACATTCTACCTTGTGAGAGTGCATCAAGAACCTCTCCATCTACATTCGTCACTCCGAATCAAGGAAAGGGACTACATCGACAACAAGCATTCCGCACACAAGGAGGAGCAAGATGCAAGGATGGAGGAGATTCCGGCCTTGTTGGTCAACCGTTCTTCCCCTTCATCATCCTCAAGGCGGCGACGACCAAATCGATCATCTTCGGAGCACCCATGTGATGCAAGCACAATTCGTCCACGTCCACATCTCCATGGCGACCACCATCGCATTCGTGATCCACATCTTCATGAAGGGAAAGTCACCTACAAGCATCATGTGCATGACGACGACGAACGACATCTACTACGAGCTCAAGCACAACTACAACACCATCAACATGAAGATGCTTGCCAAGCGTAAACGTACAAGTCCGAACAAGCTCTACTACACGCCAAGGACAAGCTTCAAGAGCACAAGAGAAGACCGCGAGACAAGCACCACCAAGAGCAAGTTAGGGCTACCACCACCACTTTGGCATCTTCGCCAAGTGCTATAAAGACATCTTCTCCTTCGGTCCTATAGCATCTTTGCCTACTTCCCACTATTTTGCCAACATCGACATATTCAACAATGAGGCGACCACCTACAAGTGAGGGCGACACTTCCATCTTCGGAAGCCCCTCAAGGAAGATGGCCGAGCATGGGAACTTCCCTTTGGTCATGAAGACGAGCTACAAGGTGCCACATCATATGGGCCTCCTACAACAAGATGTTAACAAGACGGTCGAGCAAGGGCCATCTCCTTGGACTAAGGCAACGAGCACGAGCCTCTTCAATAACATGAAGATGGCACCCACATTGGACACATACTCTGAGTCAGGCTACGCGAGCACACATGAGACTTTCTCTTTGATCTCGGAGGAGAGTGATGTTTTGCCACGTCATATGGCATTCATCTTTGGAGGTGTTATGGACGAGGAGGTTGAGCATGGGACTATCCCTTCAACCAAGGCGGCGATAGGAGTTGAGCATGAAGACATTTGCACCTACATCCCTCCGACACCCATATATCATGAGATGCCCCAATTGCCATGTGAGGAGGGCCACCACCACATGAGTGACATGAGTGACTCCACCATACATGACACTGAGAGCATTCCCTATGAGAGGATGAGTGTGACCACCACTAGCCCCACACATGAGAGCAAGCCACACATCCTATGTGAGGTTGAGAGCCATTTGATTTACTCCACCAACCATATGAGTGAGTGCATCCAAGGGGAAGTGAGTGAGCCATAAAACTTAGTAAGTGAGGTAGTTCATAGGGCATGTGAGGCTACTATGATTTCTAATGACTAACCTCTACTCCAAGTGTGTTTTCTTCTTTGGTGCTAGGTCTCCTACATGATGACATGCCTATCCTCGACGAGACCATACCTCCAATGGAGACGACGATGGCCATGGTTGAAGAAGATGCACCCCCCACATGGTACCATCAAGTTGCAACCTCATATACAACACATGAGTGGAGCTCTAAAGGTAATATAGGTGATGGACCTTCACTTGTCCCACTAGTGGACTATCTCACCAATGATTGCTTGCATGATGTTGATCCACCTAGTACCATGCTTCATGCTATTATGATTTCCCCATGCAATGATTTGCCATTTACGACGAGTACGATGATTCTCATGTGGACTCTATTAGTTGTGATGCCATGTTACATAGGATTTCTTGTGACAATTCTTTAGGTCACATGATGTTTGACAATCCGCTTGACTTGTCATATGCTACACATGAGATCAACCAAATGTCATATTTGCAATCTCATCATTACTATGCATATTCCATTAAAATTAACCCAATTGGCACTTATGGCATAGATGACAAGCCCATGGTTATTGGCATTTTTTTTCTTGATGATATTGATATGCTCCCTTTGCATCATTTATCTCACATGCAGAACACCTAGCTTTGGATATGCATTGTTTTGGATGTTATCCATTTTCTCCATTTGATGTTTCCAATATTGCTCATGAGGAGACCCCCATAGTTTCCTCAAACATGTTAGGAGATTTTTATCCATCCCATCCATTGCATGATCCCAATAATTGTGTGCACAATATGCCCCCCATAAATGAACATGATATCGATGTGCAATATACTAGTATGCCCAATTTATGTCCCACACGTGTCATACATAACAACTATTCGTTCATGATGGATGACATGTTCTTATACCATGCATCAAATTTCTTTGAGCGATGCCTATGTTGTGCTAACTCTAATGTGCACATACACATCATGATGGATGATGTGTACATTTACCACGCACACAATTTCTTTGGTTTGTTTCTCTTTTGTGTAGGTACCCATTAATACTTGTCAACCTCACAATCCCATGAGTTGACAAAACGAGCTCTAGAGAGCAACGGTGACTTGGGATCATGTGGAGTGTATTTCACACCGTTCCCATTACGCAACTACTTCTCACATTTCTTCTAAATGGCCCTCACTTAGCTATGGGTTATTGTCCATTAGATATTACATGCCCATCTTGCCATGTTCACTTTCCATGATATGCTCGTTCCAATGGCTTTGACATGCATTTGTAACCCATGCTTTGCATTACACATGATGATTGGTTCTAGTACTTGTATGTGTATTTGCAAGCTTGGTGGAGAAATTGCTTGTTATTGCCATGTTCCATTTGTGACCCATCCCTATGATGATACATTGATCTTGCTTTTTGTTCGTGCTTGCGATATGTCATGTGCATTTCCTATATCAACTATTTGCTCACATGACATGATTGCCATGATTTCCACTAGTGTGTTGCATCTTCGCTCCACTAGTTTGCATGACATCATTGGTATACTTGCTTATGTTGCATCACCCATGATTCATACTTGCTCATTTCATGAACTTGATGACAACCATCTACGTGCTTGACACATGATTGTTATTGCTTCTTGTCATATATCTCCATATCTTGCCTTTCTCATGCTAGATTTTCCATGTATTGAGCGCAACAATGATTTAACTCTTGCTAATGAGATTTCCCCCATAGCATTCTCACATATATTTGGAGATTTGGACATAATTATTGTGAATCATGCTTGTCTTACCTCTTTGCACCATATACCTAGTGCCATGAATATAGCCATTGTTGCATCATATTATTCATGCACTTGTGCTCCTAATGGTATGTGCAAGAGAAGAGAACCATCATGATGGATGATGTGTTTATCTACCATGCGCATATGCTCTTTGTTTTGTTGTGTGCATGTGTAGGATACTTGGACTTCGTGTCGACTTCCACTTCACATGAGTTGACCATTCGAGCTCTTGAGAGCGAGCCTCATGCATTCTACCATGACTCACTTCTACAACACATTTCCTACCACTTCGGCATTGTGAAGAATGCACAAGGACACACTTTCAAGGTGACATCCTTCTTGAGCTTGGATATTGTGGATCATACTTCATGTGTTGCTTGCACGATTTGCACGCATGTTAGAGATATTGCTTTCACCCATGATTGCCACATTTCCATGCTTCATGACATATATACCTTGTGTGTTGCATCCAATTCTTGGACTACTTGCTACTATCATATGGTTGGTTGCACTAATGTCATTTCTTCACATATGCCATGTCCCATTGATTGCTACATGCTTGCCTTGATTGCCTCACATATGATGAACAATTACTCTTTTTATTGTGTTGAGTGCCACACTATCTTCACTACACCCTATGCACGTTATGCTTGGATTGTCTTGCACTTGACCCATGTGTTTAGACACTTCATTTTATTTGGTGTTGTGAATGATTCTTATGCCTATCATCGACCATTTGTCGAGTCCTTTGTGAATGCTTGCTATGACTTATAGGTAAACGCTTATTCTCTTGTTACACCTATTTGCATCACTACCTCAAATTTACATGCTTGTCCCCATGATATCTTTGCTTGTGCCCGATTGATATGCTTACATGCCATGTCACAATCCCTTTTCACACCATATGCTTTGCATGATAACGACACTTTTTTGGTGAATCACCTCTTGAATGCTTGGTTTTGCACTAACTCTAACCACATTTGTTTTTCCAAGTGTTTGTTGTTCTTGTTTCTTTGGAAGGAAGCACAAGATGGTGCGACATTGGAGAGTGCCCATTTCGAGCTTGAAGATGGTGACTACTTGGTGAACGTCCCCTTCTACACCGTGAAGCCATCTCTTTCCCATGGTGATTTGGTTTTCGATCCAAGGTCGGATCTTTCCCAGGGGGGGGACATGATGTAGAGCATCCTATGGACATCACCATGTCAAGAGTCCATTCAGCGAGTGACACGTGCGACGTCTACTTCGAAAAGACAAAGGTGAATCTTCTCCTTTACACGTGCTCACTTGACCCCTTCAAGGATGGTATACTACTTGACACTTTTCCTGTGTGCATGCATAGGTACTTGACACTTTTCCAGTGTGCATGCTTCATGGATGTTGAGGAGGAGTGCAAGTGCCAAGGAACAACTACACCATTCGCGAGGGAAGCTTGGAAGCAAAGAAGGAAGAAGATGGAGCTGCTGAAGCTACAACGGCCAGACATCTGGGCCAGAGGTCAAACATCCGGTACCTGGGCAGCCGTGCAAGAACTGCCCCAACAGCGGACCAGCCACAAGCCAGCTCTAGGCCCCGGAGATCCGGCCCATAGCCGGACATCCGGCCCTTCCCTCAGAAATCTAGACAACAGCTATCCAGAGAAGAATAGTTTCGGCCCCGCCAGGCCGGACATCAGGCGAGAGCCCCGGACATCCGGCGCCCCGCGAACGGCCGGACATCCAGCCCCCATGCTGGACATTCGGCGCCTGCCTGCACGCAAAGTCGGGCCAAAGGCCCATGTATCCCTCTTTCCCACTTACCCCTTCATGGCTTAGACTATATATAGACCCCCTCCTCCTCCTAGTTAGGGTTAGCAATGATTTAGCTCATCTAGATATAGAGCTTTGCCCATCCTTGTGGTTCTTCTCGATCGAGAGGCCGCGGCCTCTTCGGAGAAGATCCACATCGGATTCAAAACCCCTCACAAGAAGATCCCTCGCGGATTTAGGACCTCCTCACGGAGAAGAACTTGCTACTTGTATCGTCCTTTGTTGCGTTTGGATCTCGTATCACTCTTTATGTTCATCAATCTAGCACATGTGTTATTGTTACTCGTTGATTTGAGTGTTTCCTCTTGTTTTCCCCATGTGCTTCCCCTCGTGTTCTTCGTGTTCTTTGCGGGATCCGCTCCAATCGTGAATTATCGGGCATCTAGGGTTCTACCCTACATCACACCACATAGATGATCCTTCTTGAACATGACGCCCTCGATGCCAATGATGTGCTTCTTCTTCACGAGAGTGTGCAAGTTCCTCATGCCCACATGTTCTAGCCTTTGATGCCACATCCAACACTCTGAAGCTTTTGCTAGAAGACATACAGCAAGTTGTGGTCTTGCTGAGAAATCTACCATATACAAATCACCTCTTCGATAACCTTCAAAGACTAGAGATTTATCAGAAGCCGCAAGCACAAGGCAATGATATTTTCCAAACATCACAATCATGTCAAGATCACAAAGCATTGAGACAGACATTAAGTTGTATCCAAGGGATTCAACAAGCATCACTTTATCCATGTGTTGATCCTCTGAGATAGCAACTCTACCTACACCCAATTCCTTGCTTTTACCAGTGTCAGCGAATGTGATGTGGCTTTTAGTAAACAGTCGTACGGTTGAATCCATGAGAAGACTTCGATCACCAGTCATGTGGTTAGTGCATCCACTGTCCATAATCCACTCAGTAGCTTTCGAAGACGTACCCTATAGTGCAGTTAGCAAGATAGGCTTCACCAAGAGTATTGTGAAGCATAAACATTTGACTAACAAGCATGCTATCAAAGTTAAGATTCTTGGATGGTAAGATAGGATGCTCATCAAGAAACCCAGGGACAAAATAAATGGTAAGACCATTAATTTTGGCATTTTATCTTGCGTCCCACAAGATGTTTTAGCTTCCCAGCATTGTCTTCAGAAGTCAATGATTTTCGGCTGGAGACCTTTCCCTGCAAGAGAAATTAATTCTTCTTAACGACCCACATCTTAAGGGGTGGATTTGAAGCAATAAGTCTAAGTGTAGTGTCTGAGAACTTTGGCTTTGGAGCCCTTGCAATTTTTTTTGCAGGAGGTGAATTGTAGCGACCATGATCCCAATGGACCGAAGTCTCTATGCTTAAGTGTCATCCCTGGATCGGTAATGCTGACACACACAGTACTCTAGGAATTATAACAGAGTTCAATCACACACTTATTACATCAAGGTCCTCATAAAGAGTATACGTTACACAAATAAAATGGCTGAAGGCCATCTACACTAAATAACTGCAGAAGCTTCAAAGATAAATGAGTCCATCAACTCCAACAGCATAGCTGAGTGCATGACAACGACCTATCGCACCTTATTCTTCGTCGGTAAAGTCTGCAACATGAGGCCTTGATACGTCTCCAATGTATCTATAATTTTTTATTGTTCCATGCTATTATATTACGTGTTTTGGATGTTTATGGGCTTTTTACTTTACACTTTTATACCATTTTGGGGACTAACCTACTAACCGAAGGCCCAACCCGTATTGCTGTTTTTTGCCTATTTCCGTGTTTTGAAGAAAAGGAATATCAAACGGAGTCCAAACGGAATGAAACCTTCGGGAGCGATCTTTTTCGAACAAACGTGATCCAGAGGGACTTGGTGTGCAAGTCAAGAAACAATCAAGGAGGCCACGACCCCCCCCCCCCTATTGGGTGTGCCCCCTGTCTCGTGGGCCCCTTGGGCATCCACCGACCCACTTCTTCCTCCTATATATACCCACGTACCCGGAGAACATCAGAGGCGACCACGAAAAACAATTTCCACCATCGTAACCTTCAGTATCCGCGAGATCCCATCTTGGAGCCTTCGTCGGCGCTTTGCTGGAGGGGGAATCAACCATGGAGGGCTTCTACATCAACACCATAGCCTCTCCGATGAGTTGTGAGTAGTTTACCACAGACCTTCGGGTCCATAGTTATTAGCTAGACGGCTTCTTCTCTCTCTTTGAATCTCAATACAATGTTCTCCTTGATCTTCTTGGAGATCTATTCAATGTAACTCTTTTTGCGGTGTGTTTGTCGAGATCCAATGAATTGTGGGTTTATGATCAAGTTTATCTATGAGAAATATTTGAATCTCCTCTGAATTCTTTTATGTGTGACTAAGTTATCTTTGCAAGTCTCTTCAAATTATCAGTTTGGTTTGGCCTACTAGATTGATCTTTCTTGCAATGGGAGAAGTGCTTAGCTTTGGGTTCAATCTTGCGGTGTCCTTTCCTAGTGACAGCAAGGGCAGCAAGGCGCATATTGTATTGTTGCCATCGAGGATAAAAAGATGGGGTTTATATCATATTGCTTGAGTTTATCCCTCTACATCATGTCATCTTTCTTAATGCATTACTCTGTTCTTTATGAACTTAATACTCTAGATGCATGCTGGATAGCGGTTGATGTGTGGAGTAATAGTAATAGATGCAGGCAGGAGTGGGTCTACTTGTCACGGACGTGATGCCTATATACATGATCATGCCTAGATAATCTCATAATTATTTGCATTTCTATCAATTGCTCGACCGTAATTTGTTCACCTACCATAATACTTATGCTATCTTGAGAGAAGCCACTAGTGAAACCTATGGCCCCCGGGTCTATCTTTTATCATATAAGCTTTCAATCTACTTTTATTTGCATCTTTACATTTCCAATCTATATTATAAAATACCAAAAATATATTTATCTTATCGTATTATCTCTATCAGATCTCACTTTCGCAAGTGGCCGTGAAGGGATTGACAACCCCTTTAAGTTGGTTGCAAGTTCTTGCTTGTTTGTGTAGGTGCGTGGGACTTTTGAGGAGGCTCTGACTGGATTGATACCTTGGTTCTCAAAAACCGAGGGAAATAGTTACGCTACTATTGCTGCATCACCCTTTCCTCTTCAAGGAAAACAAACACAAGCTCAAGACATAGCAAGAAGGATTTCTAGCGCCGTTGCCGGGGAGGTCTTCGCTCAAGTCAAGACATACCAAGTACTCATCACAAACTCATCTCCCTCGCACTTACATTATTTTCCATTTGCCTCTCGTTTTCCTCTCTTCCACTTCGCCTTTGCCGTTTTATTCACCTTCTCTTTCCAAATCTCCTATCTCTTTTGTTTGCCTTTTTGTTTGCTTGTGTGTTGGATTACTTGTCGCGATGGCACAAGATAATATCAAATTGTGTGATTTCTCCAATACCAATAATAATGATTTCCTTAGCACTTCGATTGCTCCTATTAATGATGTTGAGTCTTGTGAAATCAATACTGCCTTGCTGAATCTTGTTATGAAAGATCAATTCTCCGGACTTCCTTGTGAAGATGCCGCTACCCATCTAAACAAATTTGTTGATTTGTGTGAGATGCAAAAAAGAAAGATATGGATAATGATATTGTTAAATTGAAGTTATTTCCGTTTTCACTTAGAGATCGCGCTAAAGTTTGGTTTTCGTCTTTGCATAAGAATAGTATTGATTCATGGAATAAGTGCAAAGATGCTCTAATCTCTAAGTATTTTCCTCCCGCTAAGATCATCTCTCTTAGGAACGATATTATGAATTTTAAACAACTTTATCATGAGCATGTTTCCCAATCTTGGGAAAGAATGAAATTGATGATTCGCAATTGCCCTACTCATGGTTTGAATTTATGGATGATCATACAAAAATTTATGCCGGATTGAATTTTGCTTCTAGAAATCTTTTAGATTCGGCCGCGGGAGGCACGTTTATGGAAGTCACCTTAGGATAAGCTACAAAACTCCTTGATAATATTATGGCTAATTATTCTTAATGGCACACCAAAAGATCTACTAGTAAAAAAGTGCATGCTATAGAAGAAATTAATGTTTTGAGTGGAAAGATGGATGAACTTATGAAATTGTTTGCTACTATGAGTGCTCCTATTGATCCCAACGATATGCCTTTGTCTACTTTGATTGAGAATAATAATGAATAAATGGATGTCAATTTTGTTGGTAGGAATAATTTTGGAAACAATGCTTATAGAGGAAACTTTAATCCTAGACCGTTCCCTAGTAATTACTCTAATAATTATGGAAATTCCTACAATAATTCTTATGGTAATTTTAATAAGATGCCCTCTGATTTTGAGAATAGTGTTAAAGAATTTATGATCTCTCAAAAGAATTTTAATGCATTGCTTGAAGAAAAATTGCTCAAAGTTGATGATTTGGCTAGGAACATTGATAGACTCTCGCTTGATGTTGATTCTTTGAAACTTAGATCTACTCGTCCTAAGCATGATATCTTGAGTCTCTCAAAGCTATGATAATTTCCATTGATGAGTGCAAAGAAAGAACCGCTAGATTGCGTGCTAAGAAAGATTGCTTTATAAAGGCGTGTTCTTCTAGTTTCCAAGAAAATAATGATGAAGATCTTAAAGTTATTGATGTGTCCCCTATTAGATCTTTGTTTTGCAATATGAATCTTAATAATGATGGGACTGGAGATGAGTCAACTTTAGTTAAAAGGCGTCCCAATGATTCGGAGTTTTTAGATCTTGATGCTAAATTTGGTAAAAGTGGGATTGGAGAGGTCAAGACTTTAAATAGCATTGAACCCACTATCTTGGATTTCAAGGAATTTAATTATGATAATTGTTCTTTAGAAGATTGTATTTCCTTGTTGCAATCCGTTGTGAATTCTCCTCATGCTTATAGTCAAAATAAAGCTTTTACCAAACATATTGTTGATGCCTTGATGCAATCTTTTTGATGAAAAACTTAATTTGGAAGTTTCTATACCTAGAAAACTTTATGATGAGTGGGAACCTACTATAAAGATAAAAAATTAAAGATCATGAGTGTTATGCTTTATGTGATTTGGGTGCTATTGTTTCCACGATTCCGAAAACTTTATGTGATATTGTAGGTTTCCATGATCTTGATGATTGCTCTTTAAATTTGCACCTTGCGGATTCCACCATTAAGAAGCCAATGGGAAGGATCAATGATGTTCTCGTTGTTGCAAATAGGAATATGGTGCCTGTAGATTTTATCGTTCTTGATATAGATTACAATCTTTGTTGTCCTATTATTCTTGGTAGACCTTTCATTAGAACGATTGGTGCGATTATTGATATGAAGGAAGGGAATATTAGATTCCAATTTCCATTAAGAAAAGGCATGGAGTAGTTTACAAGAAAGAACGTTAAATTACCTTATGAATCTATCATGCGAGCTACTTATGAATTGAGTGCCAAAGATGGCACTACTTAGATCTATCCTCGCTTTTATGCCTAGCTGGGGGCGTTAAACGATAGCGCTAGTTGGGAGGCAACCCAATTATATTTGTGTTTTTTGTTTTTCTTTCTTTTTAGTAATAAATTTTGCATCTACCTTCTATTTAGATGTGTTTTCATGTTTTATTTAGTGTTTGTGCCAAGTAGAACCTATAGGATAACCTATGGTGATAGTTAATTTGATTCTGCTGAAAAACAGAAACTTTGCACGCACGAAAATAATTTTAGTAATCCACAGAAACGTGTGTTTGCATTGATTCTTTTTGCTGTATATTAATAGAAAAATTTCCCAGGACTTCCTATTTTGTTAGGATTTTTAGTGTTCCAGAAGTATTAGAGAGTAACAGATTGCTACAGACTGTTCTGTTTTTGACAGATTCTGCTTTTCGTGTGTTGTTTGCTTATTTTGATGCATCTATGGCTAGTATGTAAGGATATGAACCATAGAAAAGTTGAAATACAGTAGGTTTAACACCAATATAAATAAAGAATGAGTTCATTACAGTACCTTATGTGGTGGTTTTCCTTTCTTTCACTAACGGAACTTATGATATTTCCTGTTGAGTTTTGTGTTTTGAAGTTTGCATGTTTTGGGTAAAGATTTGATGGACTATGGAATAAGGACTGGCAAGAGACTAAGCTTGGGGATGCCCATGGCACCCCAATATATTCAATAATAGCCAAAATCCTAATCTTGGGGATGCCCCGGAAGACATCCCCTCTTTCGTCTTCATTTA
Source organism: Triticum dicoccoides (assembly GCF_002162155.2). Classification (NCBI taxonomy): domain Eukaryota; kingdom Viridiplantae; phylum Streptophyta; class Magnoliopsida; order Poales; family Poaceae; genus Triticum; species Triticum dicoccoides. Next base: position 367,131,200 of record NC_041391.1, on the reverse strand, counting down.
TCGGTAACTTTACTTGAAGCTATATTTTTATTCGCCACATGATATGTGTTTTTCTTGGAGCGTCTTGTATGATATTAGTCTTGGCTTTTTAGTTTTCCACAATAATCCTTTCTGTACACACCTTTTGGGAGAAGCCCACTTGATTAGAATTTATTAGAATACTCTATGTGCTTCACTTATATCTTCTGAGCTAGATAGTTTTTGCTCTAGTAATTCACTTATATATTTTAGAGCACGGCAGTGGCTTAATTTTGAAGAAATTGTTGATCTCTCTTGCTTCACTTATATTATTTTGAGATTCTTTTAGAACAGCATGATATTTGATGTGGTTATGAATTTGGTCCTAGAATGATGAGCATCCAAGTTGGGTATAATAAATACTATCACAGAAAGTGCATTAAACACTAGGATCAATTTGATGCTTGATAATTGTTTTGAGATATAAAGGGGGTAATGTTAGAGTCATGCTAGTGGGTAATTATGAAATTGAGAAATACTTGTGTTGAAGTTGACAAGTCCCGTAGCATGCACGTATGGTAAAAGTTGTCACAAATTTGTTGCATGAGGTGCTCTTTTGATTGTCTTCCTTATGAGTGGCAATCGGGGACGAGCGATGGTCTTTTCCTACCAATCTATCCCTCTAGGGGCATGCGTAGTAGTACTTTGCTTCGAGGGAAAGTAGACTTCTGCAATAAGTATATGAGTTCTTTATGACTAATGTGAGTCCATGGATATACGCACACTCACCCTTCCACTTTGCTAGCCTCTATTGTGCCGTGCAACTTTCGCCGGTATCATGCACCCATTATTTACCTTCCTCAAAACAGCCACCATACCTACCTATTATGGCATTTCCATAGTCATTCCGAGATATATTTGTAGCGACCAGACCTCAAACAGTCTGATCTCTGTGCTCAGGTGTCATCCCTGGATCAGTAATGCTGACACCACACAGTACTTGAAGGATTTATAACAAAGTAGCAATCACACACTTATTACATCGAATGTCTCAAGAGAGAACTTATTAAAATAAATATGGCTTAAGGCCATCTAAATACGATAACATCGGAAGGCTTGGAAGAATAAGCGAGTCCATCAACTCCAATGGCATCACTGAGTATAGAACCACGACCTAAGCACCGTACTCGTCGTCTGAAAAGTCTGCAACATGAAACGTTGCAGCCCGAAAACGGGTCAGCACATGGAATATGCTGGCAATGTAACACATAGAGAAATATGATGGAATAAGCTATACTACATGCATATTTGGCTGGCGGAAAGCTTTATGGTCACAGTTTTGCGTAAAGCCAATTTTTCCCTACTGCAAAGGAATAAATTTATTTCACTATCATGGTGGTTGTTAAACATTGAGAATGGTTGACAGCATTCTCAATCCCAATTAAAAGTACTCATTAACAACCCAATAATATTAATTAAAGTAACATGATGAGATTCACATGATATCCAAATACTAGATACTCAAGATGTCCATAACCGGGGACACGGCTAACCATGATTAGTTTGTTACACTCTGCAGAGGTTTGTGCACTTTTCCCCATATGACTCGATCTCCTCCGTTGGTTTTCTCGCACTACATGGTGTTTGAGAAGCGGATGACCGAGACATAGTCTTTCAGAAGCGCTAGCACCTTACGTAACGGGTAGACCGTACCAACCTACAACCCCTACATCAGCTAGTCTACCACTATAAGAGTTCGCACGACTTAATCAACTATGCTAGAGCCCATAGTAGCATGTGACTGCACACGGAAGTTTCTAGCCTGAATAATCTCATGATCCCTTTGAGCCTGGGTGGCGGTCCGAAGAAAAACAGGCAAGTCCTGGAAACCAGGTACCTCAATCCACCCAGATGTGTGTTTAAGTTGCCACCTTAAATAAACCATTAATTAACAAACTCACATCTGTCATGGATACACTCACCCAATCCACGTCTACTAGCATAGCATGGCATAATGAGCAAACGTAGAAGTAACTCCCAAGGGTTTGATAATAAAATAGGTAATAGGTACTACCTCATCTACTGGCCAACCCACATATTAATTAGATCCCGGTCATGCAATGTTTGAGGATTGACCTAATGCATAAAAACTGGGTAGTAGAAAAGGTATGATCAAAGTGTTACTTGCCTTGCTGATGATCCGCGAAACCTAGAGACTCGAAGTAACAGGCGGCGAACTCCGGGTATTCTATCGCTGACAAACAAACAAGCATACAATAAGTACTCATCTAATGCACAGGTAAAACTCGAATAAAAGATCTAACCAGAAAGTTCAACTTAAGAACTCCAGTTTGCAAAAAGAATCAAAACAAACGAAGCAAAGGAAGTCAAACGGCGAAAGAAAACAGCTCCGTTTTACTAATCTGGATCTAAGTCAAATTTTACAGAAGCAAAAACTTGTTTAAGTTGGTTATTCGGAAAGAGGGTTTCGAGACGAAACTCCAGGCGCTTGAATCGCCTGATTCCGATAAACGAGCGAAAAGTTATACTAAAACGAAAATCGGATCAGAAATCACGATCAGAAAAATCGTGGATTAAATCCGAGAAAAAGAAAATCGACGAACAGGTTAACGAACGAATGTTCGTTAACTGGATCTAATCTGACGAACACGTTCGTTAAAATGAACGAATGAGCGAACGCTCGCTATTTAACCTAAACCGAAAAAACCGATCTAATAAAATAAACTGAAACTAAAAAAATAAACCAACAAAACCGAAGAAAACCGATCAGTTTTTTTTTAAAAAAAACAACGGCACGGATTTCGAGGCACAGTGAACCTCGGGCGGCGGGATCGGCGAGGCGGCGGCGGCGGCTCCGGTGAGGTCGGCGGCTCCGGCGGCGGCGGCGGCGGCGGAGGCGGCGGCTGGCGGCGACGGCGTGGTGCGGGGCTCGAGGCGGCGGCGCGGCTAGGTTTTGGGTGGCGGTGGGCTGGCGGCTCGGGGCGGTGCTTTATATAGGCTGCCCCCGGGCGGAGTCCCGCTCGGGTATGGCCCGTAGGTCGGTTCGTTTTTTTAAATAATTCCGCGCAGAAAATCAAACGAAAGAAATACTAAATGGACTCCAAAAATCCCGAAATAAATTTCCCCCGGCTTCCAAAATCAAGCGGGACAAGATGAACATTTATTTGGGGCCTAAATGCAATTTTGAAAAACGCGCATTTTTCCTAAATCCAAATAAAGAGGCGAAAAACTCCAAAATAAAATCTTATTTGATTTTTTTATTAAATCTTCATTATTTTTTTATTTTGGGAAAGTCATTTTATTCCCTCTCTGAAATTTTGATAGTAGAAATAATTGAAGATAAAATAAATAAAATCAAATGATCCTATTTTCAAAATTTGAGAAATCTCAATTATGAAAATAACGAAATCCCCAACTCTCTCCGTGGGTCCTTGAGTTGCGTAGAATTTCTAGGATCGAGCCAACAATGCAACAAAATATGATATGCAATGATGATCTATGTATAACATTCCAAATTGAAAATTTGGGATGTTACAAACCTACCCCCCTTAAGATGAATCTCGCCCTCGAGATTCGGGTTGGCTGGCAAATAGGTGAGGGTGGGCCTTGAGCAGATCTTCCTCTCGCTCCCAGGTGGCTTCTTCCTCGGTGTGGTGGCTCCACTGAACTTTGCAAAACTTGATGACCTTGCTGCGGGTGACTCGGCTGGCATACTCCAGAATCTTAACTGGTTTCTCTTCATAGGTCAGATCGTTGTTCAACTGAATCGCTTCTAGTGGCACAATATCTCTTACTGGTTTATCCGCCATCTCTACGTGACACTTCTTTGTCGGTGTACTAGAATAGGGGTACCCTAGTACCCCGAACTTGTGCACGGGCACTTGCAGCACCCCGCGGAAAGGCTTGCCGGGCGACCGCCAAGGTCCTTCGTGGTTCCTTTGGAGCCATTCAAGAACAAAGTATTTAAGCTCAGGAGACAAGGCCCCGGCAAGAGGAGCTTGCCGGGAAGGCCAACCAAGGCATTTCAAGGAACTTGCCGCGACGCGCCGCGCGTCCCGGCAAGGCTCGGCGAGCGACAAGCTTCCGGGCCCGACAAGACAACAGCCGCGACAAGGCGCTTGCCGCGGCAGGCGGCCATTCTGTGCCCGCGCTCCAGCGCATCCACCAACGTGTCGCCCTGAGGGCTTTTTCAGGCACGCGTGGCGGGAGGCTGTGCAGCCAGGGGTGCACGGTGGCATGCGATGCTGACAAGATCGCCATCGTGGCAGGCGGTGGCGCCCCTGACGGTCCCTTTCTGCACTGTTTGGGCGACGCAGACGGGCATTTACTGCCTTTGTCCCCTGCCATCAGGGTTAGGTAGGATACACTGTACAAGTAACTGTACCAACCACCTCGCTTTTTACATTTGTACCCTTCTCTGCGTTGCCACCTGTCGGTGACCCCTTTAGCGTATAAAAGGAGGCCCATGCGCAACGTAGAGGGGGTTCGACTCTTTCGTAAGTTAGAAAACACTTAGCTCTCTGGGGCAAGAAGATAATAGAATCAGACAAGCAGCAGTAGGAGTATTATCTCTCCGGAGAGCTCCGAAGCTGGGTAAACTGCTCGTGTGCCTCGCCTCGATCCGCTCTTCGTGCGATCTCCGCGCCCCGCCGAACCGAAAGGGGCCCAGTCCGCCAGCCCCATAGGTGTTCGTGGATCAGTTTCCCCGACATCTTTGGCGCGCCAGGTAGGGGGCGTCGAGGTTGTGTGAACCTGATCCGGCGGTCACACGAGCGATATCTTCACTTTCGTCATCGACATGCCACCGAAGAAGAAGGCTTCGGAGGCAGTTGTTCCGTCCACGTCGATCCCACCGCCACCGGAGCAAGCAGGTGGTGGGGAAGACGTCGGCGGAAGGACGGACGTCGACGAGGAAGCTCACGATGCTGCCAGGTCCAAGGGCAAGGCGGCGCAGACCTCGACGTCCGCGCTTGTTCCGCGCCCATCTCAGGAGGCGCAGGACCGACAGCGTCATGGTACTCGCAGTACCATACGTTTGTTGGGCCGAGATCAAGCTGGTGGATCCCGGGGCACTCAAGACCAACATGCACGCCAACGTGCTGGCACGAGCGAGACACGGTCGCCTGGGCGAGATACTGCTCCTTCTAACATAGTTAGAAGTCCGAGCACATCCCGTTCCTCGGGCCGTCCGCCACTGCCACCCACCACTCTGGCAGAAGCTTTGGCGCGAGCTCAACTGCTCCTGGATTACCCTCCGACGTCGGACAAGATCGACGAATGGAGGGCCACCATTCAGAGTCTCATCGGCTACGCCAACGGCGACACTCCGCGGCAGCCGAGCACGTCGCCGCCGCGGCAGGGTTGCCAGGCGCGAGCCGGTGGCGACGAAACTGGTGGAGGTGCAACCACCATGCAATCACCACCCCGAAGGCCGAGATCGCCGACTCGCCGGATCCACCTCGACAGCGACTCCACCGCATCATCGGATCCACGAGCTCGTCGCGATCAGCGCCAAGTTCTCCACGATCGACAGCAAGAAGACGCTCGTACTCGTATCGAGCGCCGAAGAGAAGCGCGGCGTCAATCCGACAAGCGTGCTGGGCCCTCTATTGACATGCATGCGCTAGGGGAACCAGGCAACTTGCCGTACGCGGTAGGTTGCCCTGCGTACACTCGTGAGCTGCGGCAAGTCTAGTGGCCCAGCATGAAGAACTTCAAACCAGATGTACCGGAGAAGTACGACGGCAAGACGCATCCGTCGGAGTTCCTCAGCATCTACACCATTGCGGTGTAGGCTGCTGGGGGCGGGACGACAAGATCCTTGCCAACTACTTCCCGCTGGTGCTCAAGCCCAACGTCAGATCCTGGCTCATGCACTTGCCGGACAACTCCATATCCTCTTGGGCCGATCTATGCCATCAGTTTGTCGGCGCCTTCACAGGCGGCCACAAGCCTCATGGCCAAGAGAGTGACCTTCATCTGCTCGCCCAGAAGGAAGGAGAACCCCTGCGTAAATACATTCAGAGATTCAGCAACGTACAGCAAAACATCCTAGACGTCCCCCCTGCTGCGGTGATCAGCGCGTTCCATCAGAACGTGCGAAACCGCAGGATGCGGGAGGAGATGGCGATGTGCAAGATCAGAGACGTCAGTGAGCTATATGCCCTGGCCGACAAGTGTGCACGTGCTGAGGAAGGGAGGAGACTCCCCGGAGAGAATGTAGGAGCAGAAGGATCTGACAGTGAACATGCTGCCCCGGCAAGGAAAAACCGGCGGCAGAACAACAGGAAGAGGAAAGGCAAAGAGGTGCTAGTTGTTGAGCAGTCCGGCAACGGAGGTGGCGCCAACAAAGCCAAAGCTGGTGGCTCCGGCAAGGAGATCGCCGCAGAGGCAGTGGCAGTTGCCGACAAGCAGGACGGCACCAGCAAGCAGTACTCCAAGATCCACCGCACCAAGGGCCACGATCTCCATAGCTGCAAGAAGGTCGAGCAGCTTGTTGAGCAACAGAAAGCTGAATACGAGCGGCGCGACAAGGAGAAGGCCCAGGAAGGTGCTGGAGGATCCGGCAAGAAACGTCCCGGCCGAGGAGGACGCCGCGGCAAGGCCAAGCAGCGGCATGGAGACAGGCCTCCCCGTGGCCGTGACAAGGATGAAGACGACGATGACGAAGACATGGACGATGAGGAGACCGATGAGCAGGAGTTCCAGAAAGCCACAGAGGTCATATGCGTTGACGAGGGTGCTTCTCTGCATACTTCGCACCGCCAGCTCAAGCAGTGGGTGCGGGAAGTTAATGCAGCAGAACCACCCGTCGAGTCACGCAAGCCTCTGAAATGGTCCAGCACGCCTATCATCTTTGATATTGAGGACCACCCTGATCGCATAACTGCGGTCAGGTGCTTGCCGATGTTGGTTTCGCCAACTATCCGCAACCTCAAAGTCACTAAGATGTTAGTTGACGGCGGGGTCGGCTTGAACCTGATCTCCTCCGCGGTGCTCCAGAAACTCCAGATCCCTGACAGCGAGCTTGAAGAGACCGGCACGTTCCAAGGAATCAACCCGGGACGGAGCAAGCCGAAGGGAAAGATCACGTTGCCGGTAACATTTGGCAGCGAGTTGAACTTCAGGACTGAGAGGGTCACTTTTGACGTTGCTGACTTCCCATTGCCCTACAATTGGATACTTGGCCGTCCAGCGCTCGCCAAGTTCATGGCAGCCTCTCACTATGCCTACAACGTACTGAAGATGCCAGGCCCGATAAATGTCATCTCTGTCCCTGGCGACAAGAAGGATGCACTTATCTGTGCCAACAAGATCTACCGGGAAGCAGCAGCCGCAACAGGTCGCAAATCACTTGCCGCTGAAGCTCCCAGGGGGAAGAAGAAGACCAAGTCCGGCAAGAACTCTGATGCCCACTCCGGCAAGCGCACCTCTTCGGAGTGCTGCGCTACTGTCGAGGACGCACCATCGAGCTCCACCGGCAAGTGTAAGAAAGCAATGGCAGCTCCACCTAAGACCAAGAAGGTGTCAGAGGACGGCACTGGTGGTACCTTCACCATCAGTGCCACTCTCGACCCCAAATAGGAAAGTGTGCTCGTTGATTTCCTGCGGGCGAATGTCGACGTGTTTGCGTGGCAACCGTCTGATATCCCTGGTGTTCCCAGGAAAGTAATTGAGCACCACCTGGCCGTCTGTCCTCATGCGCGGCCCGTCAAGCAGAAAGTCAGGAAGTAGGCAGTGGAGCGCCAAGAATTCATCGCAGAAGAAATCAAGAAATTGGAAGCAGCAGGCCTTGTCAGAGGAGTGCTCCATCCCATGTGGTTGGCCAATGCTGTTGTCGTGCGCAAGGCTAACGGGAAATGGAGGCTTTGTATCGACTTTACCGATGTTAACAAAGCTTGTCCCAAAGACCCATTTCCCTTGCCGCGCATCGACCAGATTGTTGACTCCACGGCCGGATGTGATTTGCTTTCATTTCTTGATGCATACTCAGGATACCATCAGATCTTCATGGCAGAAGAGGATGAGGAGAAAACCGCATTCATCACCCTGTGTGGCACGTACTGTTTCATACGGATGCCTTTCGGTTTGAAGAATGCTGGTTCAACATTTGCATGGGTAGTCCACCACGCTTTTGAGCCGCAGATGCACAGAAATGTGGAAGCCTACATGGATGATATAGTGGTCAAGAGCAAGGACAGGGCGACCCTTATTCTAGATTTAGACGAAACATTTGCAAATCTGCGCAAGATCAACCTCAAGCTGAACCCCGAGAAGTGTGTGTTTGGAGTCCCCTCCATCAAGCTTCTCGGGTTCTTTGTGTCTCAATGGGGAATTGAAGCCAATCCTGACAAGATCAAGGCCATTGAGCAGATTGAAGCACCAAAGCGCGTCAAGGATGTACGAAGGCTTGCCGGTTGCGTGGCTGCTCTCAGCAGGTTTATCTCTAGATCTGCTGAGCGCGCCCTGCCATTTTTCAAAATCTTGAAAAAGGCAGGTCCAATGAAATGGACTCCAGAGGCGGAGGCTACGCTGCAGGATTTGAAGAGATACCTGTCCTCCACTCCAACACTTGTCGCACCTAAACCACAAGAGAAGTTGCTGCTGTATATAGCGGCAACCAATCAAGTGGTTAGTGCTGCGTTAGTAGCGGAGAGGGAGGCAGACAATGAGCCAGCAACCGCGGCAGATGCATCCCGCGACAAGCAGGGGGCTTCGCCGACAAGCTCCGGTCCGGCAAGCTCTGGTCCCGACAAGGATGGATCTGCGCAGGAGCATGAGAAGATGCAGAAGAGAATGGTGCAGCACCCAGATTACTTTCTGCAGGGGGCTAGGTCAAGGTACTCTGGTGTGCAGAAATTGCTTTTCGGCCTCCTCATGGCCTCGAGAAAGCTGCGCCATTACTTCCAAGCACATGAGATCACAGTCGTCACTCGTTTCCCGCTAAAGAGGATACTGCAAAATCCAGAAGCAACAGGCAGGATTGTCGAGTGGGCACTGGAACTATCAAGCTTTGGCCTCAAGTTTGAAAGTACTTCAACTATCCAAAGCAGAGCATTGGCAGAGTTCATAGCAGAGTGGACGCCAACACCAGATGAAGAAATTCCAGAGACAAGCATCCCTGTCAAGGAAGCGAGCAAAGAGTGGTTGATGTACTTTGATGGTGCCTTCTCGCTGCAAGGCACCGGTGCGGGCATGCTGCTTGTCGCACCCACCGGAGAGCACCTCAAGTACGTAGTCCAGATGCACTTTCCCAAGGAGCAAGCAACCAACAATACTGCAGAGTATGAAGGATTGCTTGCCGGTCTCAGGATCGCAGCAGACCATGGGATCAAGAAGCTCATTGTCAGGGGTGACTCACAGCTTGTCGTCCGCCAAGTGAACAAGAACGATCAGAGTCCATTGATGGAAGCATATGTTGATGAAGTGAGAAAGCTAGAAGAGCACTTTGACAGCCTACAGATGGAGCACGTTCCGAGAGCTCAGAACGACGTTGCCGATGGCCTGTCAAAGTGCGCCGCACTGAAGTTACCTGTGGAACCAGGGATCTTTGTGCTCAAGCTGACTCAACCGTCTGTAACGCCATCGACTGGACAGAGCAAGAAGAGCAAGTTGATTTTTGGTGACTACTTTCCGGCAGAGCTCCCCGAAGCCGCCGCCAAGAAGGTCCCCAAGATCAACACCAAGGATGCTGAGGAGCAGTCTGCTCCGGCAAGCCTTATGGTTTGTTCTGTCGAAGCAAACCCTCCTGACAAGTTTTGCTCCGGCAAGCTTGCCGGGGAACATCAAGGAGCCACAGGTTCTCGCCGTAGAAGCGGATGTTCCCGCAGCAGCAGATGTGCCTTTAGTCCTTGTTGTCGAGCCGCAAGCTCCAGCATGGGCACAGCAGATTGTCCATTTCCTTCAGACAGGAGAACTTCCCGAAGAGCAAGAAGAAGCGGAGAAAGTAGCCCGGCAGTCAAGTATGTACCATTTTGTCAACAACACACTGTACAGAAGAAGACTCAACGGTGTGAAATTGAAGTGTATTTGCCGGGAAAACGGACAAAAGCTGTTGGCAGAGATACATGGAGGCATATGTGGTCACCACATTGGCGCAAGAGCACTTGCCGGCAAATCGTTTCGGCCAGGTTTCTTTTGGCCGACAGCCCTCCAGGATGCAACTGCACAAGTGACCAAGTGTGAAGCGTGCCAGTTCCATTCCAAGCAGATACACCAGCCAGCTCAAGCTCTCCAGACGATCCCTTTATCCTGGCCATTTTCGGTCTGGGGGCTCGATATCCTCGGCCCCTTCCCCCGAAGGTGACAGCACAGTCAGCAGTCAAGTTCTTCAGGTCAATTGTTTGCCGTTTCGAGATCCCTAACAGGATCATCACCGACAACGGCACACAATTCACGAGCCGCACCTTCATGCAGTACGTCCAAGATCTTGGCGCCAAGGTCTGCTTCGCTTCTGTTGCTCATCCGAGAAGCAACAGTCAAGCGGAGAGGGCAAATGCTGAAGTGCTGCGCGGGCTCAAGACCAGGACTTTCGACAGGTTGCACAAGTGCGGACGGAACTGGATCGAGGAGCTGCCGGTGGTTCTTTGGTCGATCAGGATGATGCCAAATCGAGCCACTGGCCAGACACCTTTCACTCTAGTCTATGGAGCAGAGGCAGTTCTCCCCACGGAACTCGTATACGGATCGCCTCGAGTGCTCGCTTATGATGAGCTTGAGCAAGAGGAGCTGCGACAAGATGACGCGCTGCTCCTTGAGGAGGATCGTCTTCCGGCTGCTGTACGAGCTGCTCGATACCAGCAAGCTTTGCGCCGCTACCATAGCCGCAAAGTTAATGCCAGAAGCTTCGAGGAAGGCGACCTTGTTCTTCGGCGCGTTCAGTCCGCCAAGAATTCCAACAAGTTGACGCCGAAGTGGGAAGGCCCTTACCGGGTGAAACGAGTCACTAGGCCCGGCGCTGTCCGCCTTGAGACCGAAGATGGCGTTCCGGTGAGCAACTCTTGGAACATTGAGCATCTTCGTAAGTTTTACCCGTAGGGCGCGGTTGCCGGAACCCGTTCCGGCAACCACCTTTTGTACAAGTCTTGCCGATGTTGCATGTAATCCTTTGTACAAAGCCAGGCGCAGAACCCGTGCATAAGTAAAGCTCATGTGCTCTGCACATCTTGTCATTTTCATGCATTATATCTTTTTCTTGCATGTGTTATCTGACACTTTACACTTTATGCAGCACCAATCTCCGGTAAGCAATAACAAGCCGTAAGGCCCCATATCATTATTTTCTCTTCTTTCTTTTTCTCAAAGGAAGGAAGATTCCCTCGCGCACAAGTTTGCCGGGGGGTAGGAGAAGATAATGATGTGGAACAGGCGTCGTTCAAGAAAGTTTCGCCTTAATGGAAACCTTGCCGGGAAGCAAGCGACAGAAAAGCTAAGTTGCCAAAGTTTGAGCAGTTAGTTTTAATTTTTATGTTATTTTCCTCGAACGACCATGCTTTGTATGGAAAACCTGTGCGCGGAGGAACCAACTCGTAGCTAGTTGCGCCCTTACTTTGTTTTGAGTCCGCTCAACAACTTAAGTGTGCTGCAACTAGTCACGACAAGGTTTCTTGTCGGAAGCGGCACCGCCAGCAGGCTGCTGACGTCCCGCACTCAGCGCTCGCGGCTCGGGCGCCTACGCCGACAAGTTCCCTAAAAGCGTAGGGTAAAAACATACAAAGGAAGGAATCTAGTAAAGGAAATAACGTAGCAGTCGATACCAGAAATAAAGTTATATTACAAGATAACTTGTCGCAGCTCTAACAGACTGTTTTCATAACATGATTAGCAGCGACAAGGGAAAACAAGAAACGGGCAGCCTAATCTACGCGATCGCCCTCAACCCTCCTGATCTCGCTCACCTTGTCCATAATGGGTGCGACAAGGGCCTTGAGCGCTTCCCGATCGGCGTCCGGCGGCAAGGATTTGAGGACGTTGGTGAGGTTGAGGCCTGGATTGCGGAAGGCCACCTTCATCAGCACCTTCTAGAGAGCTCCTGCGCAGATCTTGCGTGACTCGTCGGCCAGCTGCTTGGGGATCTTCTCCCGGAGTCGCAGGAGTGCCGTCGCCACGCCCTTGAAGAACAAGCTGAGCTTGGCGCTGGGTTGGAGATGCTCGTCGGAAGAATACCCGAAGTCCTCCATCCCCAGCTGCGCCAGCTCCCCGTCGATGACTGCAGCGATATTCACCAGACCCTCGGTCCAGTGCTCCACCGTCTCCCTAAATGAGTTCTGGGTAACGGCGATGCTCGCCAGCAGCGCCTCGTTGGCCTTGACCTTCTCCGACAAAGTCTTCTCTCGCTCCTTGGCGCCGTCCAGCGTCTGAGTCAGCGTGGCCAGCTTCAGCTCGAGATCCGCGTTGGAGTCCTTGGCGGCGCTGAGCTCCTTGCTCCTCTCAGCGAGAAGACCCTGCAGCTCACCATGGGCGGCAGCATCCTTCTCGCGCTCACGCTTGAGCGCGGCAAGCTCCTCGCTGCTCTTCTTGATGTTCGCCTCCAGCTGCGTCACCCTCGCCTCCAGCTCCTTCTTGGCGGCCTCTGCCATTGCGGCAGCATCCCTTGCTTCTTTGAGAGCCCCACCAAGTGTTTCCTCGCGCGCGACGAGCTCCTCCTCGTAGCTGTCAAGATTGGCCTTCTGCTGCACCAACTCGCCTTCTCGCGTGGACTGCTTCTCGGCAGCAAGCCTTTGTTCCTCCTCAGCTTCGGCCTTCTCGAGAAGGAAGGCCGTACGCTCCTCTGCGAGTCTCTCCCGCTCCTGTGCCAGGGACCGGAGAGCTTCCTGGTTGAGGCCCCGGAGCTCCTCTGCGCGCTTCTCCATATCCACTCCCGCCTTCGCGACAAGTGCTTCCCGGGAAGCCAGCTTGGCTTGTCGGGCGCGGTAGAGTGATAGCAGCTTCTGCAGCAGTTGCTCCTCCTCAGGCTCGCCACTGCTGCTGCTTGGTGCATCAACCAACGACAGCCCGGCGGAGGCGAGCAGCTCCTCATCGAAAGTTTCTCCTTCGACCAACGCCCTGGAGCTTGACGCCCAGGGAAGCTTGATGAAGATACCGTCGCCGGCCTTCAAGTACGCGCCGGGCTGGGGCTCTTCGGAGCCTGGCTCTGCGGCAGCGGGGGAGGGATCGGCGGTCGGCGCAGCGCCTGGCGCTCCTGCGGCCTCAGGGCCGTCAGTGCGATCGCCCGACCCCTCGCCAGCTTCCGCGGTGGCAGCCTTGGCGGCCTCTTCGCCGGCGGGCTCATCAGCACTGGCCCCTTCTTCGTTGGCGGCGGCGTCATCGTTGCTACCACGCGCGCCTTCCTCGCCGGCGTCCTCAATCTCCATTGGCTCCGCAGCAGATGGATCTGAAGAACGAAGAAGGGAGAAAAATCAAGCAAATACTCAAAGAGAAAATCAGAAGAAGAAAAACCCAAGGGAAGTTTTTAGACAAGTGGATTACCTGTACCAAGATCTGCAGTTGCGGTCTCAGCCGCCGCAGGGTCATTGGTGCTGCCCTTTGCCGGAGAGCTGCCCCTTGCCGGAGAGTTCTCCCTTGCCAGAGAGCGCTCCCTTGCCCGGGACTCCTCCCCTGGCGGCGTAGTCGAAGCAGATGGCACTTCGGGACCAGCTTCCGGGCACTCCTGGTGTGGATGTTCTGCTCCTGCACAAATTAGCAAGCAAGATATCAGTAGAGAAAAGAGCACCCATGCACGCCCGACAGCGGGAAGTAAAACTATGAACTTACGCTAGGGGCTACGCTGGGGGCTGCTTTGGGGAGTAGTTGCCGGGTCTGTCAAGGTGGTCTCGGACCCACACCCTGCTGACACGGCGGGGTCATCCTCGATGACGATCATCGCGGCCTTGGCTCTCTTCGCCGCTCTCTGGGCCAGCGTCCTGAAAAGGAATGGATTTAGATCGAAGCAAGTTAGAGACAAGATAAAAACAGCAAGATTGAAGAACTGCAAGAACACCAAAAAAACTTACTCTTTTTCCTCCTCGTCGGAGCTGAGCGCGGAGAGATCGAAGTCCAGCTCCCCTCCGGTGCAGCGAGGCGGAGGAGTAGGATCCCTTGCCCGCTTGGCAGGGGTGGTGGCGGTGGATCGGGAAGATCCCGCTCCAGTTGCCGCAGCAGTGTGAGGCGCTCCCGCGGCAACATTGCTTGCCGCAGTAGAGCGTGTCGCACGGCTTGGCGGCTGTTGGCTCGTTTGCCGCCCCGCTACGTCCCCAGCCCTGCGGAGACGCCTTCTTGGCGGGGCCGGGGGCTCCGCCTGCGGCAAACTGTCTGAAGGCTCGGGCTCTTCCTTGCCGAGATCGCTCGGCTCAGCTTCAGGGCCAGCAAGATCTTCCTCGCCGGCGAAATCCTCGCGCTAGGCAAGGCTTGCCGCCTCTGCTGCCTCTGCCTCCTCCACGGTGAACCCGAACGCGCCCACGGCAGCTGCTGCCGCAGCCTCCTCCGCCCTAGTGGTGATGCGCCGCAGCTCCTCGTCGGTAGTGTCGCGGGTGAGGCTCTTCTGTTCGTCGGCGTGGACCGGCACTTCCACCAAGTCATCGAAGAACGCTTGCACGACGTTATCCGCGGGTTCTTGCCAAGTTGGGGCGATTCCGTGTGAATCGCACAACGGCATCATCGCACGGATCCGGTCAAGCGACGAATTGTTGCACAGCGGAACGACGCCCCTCGGCAACATAAATGGGTGCTGGGGATCGCGTTTGAACAACTCCAGGAGCATTGCATCCAGCTCCAGGATGGTGAAATTGAAGTTGAGGCCCGGCCGCAGCCTCATGATGTCCGCCGAGTTCTTGAACTCCCAGGCGGGCCTCCCCCTCTCCTGTAGGGAGGCGATGCGGCGGCAAAGGAAATCTGCGCGGATAGCGCCTACAGTGAGCCCGGCAAGCGTGAGGCGAAGGATCCTGGTGATGGCGATCTTCAGCCTCTCGTCCTCCGGGGCCACGTTGCTCCAATCGTTGCCGCGCACTATGGGGGCTTGGCGCAGGGCAGTGAACGGCTGCGGGTTCTCCTCGATGATCCAACACCACTCCGCTCTCCACTCCTCCCACTTGCTGCGGAGCTCACCCTCCAGATACACCTCCTTCTTGCCGACTCTCGAGATCGAGGCGATCCCTCCGGCAAGTGGCTCTCCTCTCTCGACCCGAGGCATGAAGAAGTGGCGGAAAAGGGATACATTTGGGTGGACTCCGACAAAGTTTTCACACAAATGTGCGAAAACTGCCATGGTCAGAACGGCGTTGGGGGTGAAATCAAGGAAGTGGAGCCCGTAGGTGTTCATTATGTCGCAGAAGAACTCCGAGAAGGGCGGGCAGAGCCCATAATAGAAGAAGAGCGCGAAGAATGGGTACCCGTTTGGAGCCAACTCCGAAGCGGCGGCCGGGAGTACCCTCATGCGTGGATGCGCTCGTGTCTCCGTCGACCAGAAGAGGTAGAAGTACTCCCTCAGCTCCTTCGCGCCGAGCTGGGGGGAGAAGATCGCTCGCTCCTTTCGCAGCACCGCGAGCCGCTGTGCCTCGGCCAACTTCACGCCCTTCCCCTTGTTGGCTTTTGGAGCCATGGCGAAGGTGGTGGGGGAGATCGGCAGCGTTGGTGATGCTGGTGGCGATGGGGGGCGGAGCGCTGCTCTCTCTCGGCTTGGAGAAGAAGGGGGGAGCGGCAGAGGTTTGTGAAGATGGAGTAGTAGCAACCAGCGAGGGGGAACGAACTGCCCCTGTTTCCCCTGCTTATAAAGAGGGAGGGGGCGGACGTTTCGCCCTTCCGAATAAAGAAACCACCCACGATCTCTCCCACGACGCTGCATTCGACGCGCGCCATTAGGGAGGACGCGGTGGATACAGAGTCAGATACGGCGTGGCCCAGGCCGCGTGTGCCCGTGCCCTGTTTTGGGCCTGGCCCAACAGTGCTCGGCACCGTGTATGGCCCAGGCCCGGGGGCTCCTGTCGGTGTACTAGAATAGGGGTACCCTAGTACCCCGAACTT
Source organism: Triticum dicoccoides (assembly GCF_002162155.2). Classification (NCBI taxonomy): domain Eukaryota; kingdom Viridiplantae; phylum Streptophyta; class Magnoliopsida; order Poales; family Poaceae; genus Triticum; species Triticum dicoccoides. Next base: position 367,115,225 of record NC_041391.1, on the reverse strand, counting down.
GTGCACGGGAAATTGCAGCACGCCGCGAAAAGGCTTGCCAGGCGACCGCCAAGGTCCTCCGTGGTTCCTTTGGAGCCATTCAAGAACAAAGTATTTAAGCTCAGAAGACAAGGCCCCGGCAAGAGGAGCTTGCCGGAAGGCCAACCAAGGCATTTCAAGGAACTTGCCGCGACGCGCCGCGCGTCCCGGCAAGGCTTGGCGAGCGACAAGCTTCCGGGCCCGACAAGAAAACGGCCGCGGCAAGGCGCTTGCCGCGGCAGGAGGCCACTCTGTGCCCGCGCTCCAGCGCATCCACCAACGTGTTGCCCTGAGGGCTTTTTCAGGCACCCGTGGCGGGAGGCTGTGCAGCCAGGGGTTCGTGGTGGCATGCGATGCTGACAAGATCACCATCGTGGCAGGCGGTGGCGCCCCTGACGGTCCCTTTTTGCACTGTTTGGGCGACGCAGATGGGCATTTACTGCCTTTGTCCCCTGCCGTCAGGGTTAGGTAGGATACACTATACAAGTAACTGTACCAACCACCTCGCTTTTTACATTTGTACCCTTCTCTGCGTTGCCACCTGTCGGTGACCCCTTTAGCGTATAAAAGGAGGCCCATGCGCAACGTAGAGGGGGTTCGACTCTTTCGTAAGCCAGAAAACACTTAGCTCTCTAGGGTAAGAAGATAATAGAATCAGACAAGCAGCAGTAGGAGTATTATCTCTCCGGAGAGCTCCGAAGCTGGGTAAACTGCTCGTGTGCCTCGCCTCGATCCGCTCTTCGTGCGATCTCCACCCCCTGCCGAACCGAAAGGGGCCCGGTCCGCCAGCCCCATAGGTGTTCGCGGATCAGGTTCCCCGACATTCTTCAACTAAGAAACAATGGAACACATCGTGAACACCTGATAACCCCTCGGGTAATTCCAATTTGTACGCAACTTCTCGCATGCACTCCAAAACTTTGTATGGCCCCACAAAACGTGGCGCTAGCTTTCCTTTAACTCCAAAACGCTTAACTCCTCGAAGCGGAGATACTCGAAGATAAACTCTGTCTCCGACTTCATATTCTGCCTCCTTGCGTTTTGAATCCGCATAGCTCTTCTGCCTTGACTGGGCTACCTTGAGCCTATCGCGAATCAACTTTACCTTCCGTTCAGACTCTTTAATCAAATCTGGTCCAAACAATTGGCGGTCTCCAACTCATCCCACAACAACGGAGTCCTGCACCTCCTTCCGTACAAGGCTTTGAAGGGTGCCATCTTCAAACTAGTTTGGTAGCTGTTGTTATAAGAAAACTCTGCATATGGCAAGTTGTCATCCCAACTGGATCCATAATCCAAGGCACATGCTCTCAGCATATCCTCCAAAATCTGGTTAACTCTCTCGGTTTGTCCATCTGTCTGTGGATGAAAAGCTGTACTAAATTCTAGTCTAGTTCCCAATGTTTCGTGCAACTACTTCCAGAACATTGAGGTGAATTGGGTTCCTCTATCTGATACGATACTCCTCGGAACTCCATGCAAGCATACAATCCTGGTCATGTATATCTTAGCCAATTTGGCACTGCTGTAGGTAGTCTTTACTGGGATGAAATGAGCTACCTTCATCAAACGATCGACTACAACCCAAATCGAGTCATAGCCTGAACGGGTCCTGGGCAATCCCGTGATGAAATCCATACCTAGTTTATCCCACTTCCATTCGGGTATAGGCAATGGCTGTAGCAATCCTGCTGGCTTATGATGTTCTGCCTTCACTCTCTGACATACATCACAAACTACTACATGCTCTACAATATCCTTCTTCATTCCGGTCCACCAGAAAGTTTCCTTCAAATCCAAATACATCTTGGTATTTCCAGGGTGGATCGAATACGGTGAATCATGTGCCTCTTGCAAAATCAACTTCCTGATCTCCGGATCACTTGGCACGTAAACGCGGTCCTCAAACCATAAGGTATCATGCTCATCCTCACGAAATCCCTTAGCTTTTCCCTTGCTCATCCTCTCCTTAATAGAAGCAACTTCCTTATCTGTCTTTTGAGCTTCTCTGATTTTATCCATCAAAGTAGACTGAATCTCCAACGCTGCTACATAGCCTCTAGGAACTATTTCCAAATATAGCTCCCGGAATTCCTCTGCTAATTCTTTTGGTAAACCTCCGGTCATTAGGGTGTTGACATGGCTCTTGCGGCTCAACGCATCTGCTACAACGTTAGCCTTTCCGGGGTGATAATGCAATCTCATATCATAATCTTTAATAAGCTCCAACCATCTCCTCTGCCTGAGATTTAACTCCTTCTGCGTGAAGATGTACTTCAAACTCTTGTGATCCGTGTACACCTCACAGTGGTTTCCAATAAGAAAATGTCTCCAAGTTTTCAGTGCGTGCACTACGGCTGCTAACTCCAAATCATGAGTAGCATAGTTTAACTCATGAGGCTTAAGCTGCCGTGAAGCATACGAAACAACTCTTCCCTCCTGCATAAGCACTGCTCCAAGTCCTCGGCGTGAAGCGTCGCAATATACTTCGCAATCCTTGCCTTGGTCTGGCAGAATTAACACTGGTGAGGTAACCAAACGTTTCTTCAACTCGTGGAAACTAGCCTCACACTCCTCTGTCCATATGAACTTGGTATCCTTCTTCAACAATTCTGTCATAGGCTTCGCAATCTTCGAGAAATTCACAATGAACCTCCAGTAGTATCCTGCGAGTCCAAGGAAACTCCGGATCTCTCCAACTGTTGTTGGTGCTTCCCAGTTTGTCACAGTGGAAACTTTAGTGGGGTCTACTGCTATACTTTCTCCGGATATAACATGTCTGAGAAATCCAACTTCCTTCAACCAAAACTCACATTTACTGAACTTGGCATACAACTGATGTTCTCTGAGCTTCTCGAGTACCAAACGCAAATGTTCCTTATGTTCCTCTTCATTCTTTGAGTAGACCGAAATATCGTCAATGAACACCACGATGAACTTATCCAAAAACTCCATAAACACCTTGTTCATCATATTCATAAAATAGGCTGGGGCATTAGTCAGACCAAATGACATAACGGTATACTCATACAGCCCGTACTTGGTGGTAAAATCCGTCTTAGGTATATCCTGCTCCCGAATCTTCAACTAATGGTATCCTGATCGCAAATCGATCTTGGAAAATACCTTAGCTCCTTGCAATTGGTCAAACAAGTCGTTGATCATCGGCAACGGGTACTTGTTCTTAGTGGTCACTTCATTCAATCCTCGATAATCAACAACCATTCTTAATGATCCATCTTTTTTTCTCCATTAGAAGTACTGGCGATCCCCAAGGCGAAGAACTTGGGCGAATAAAACCTTTGTCCAGCAACTCCTTAATCTGCTTCTTAATTTCCTCCAAATCTTGGGCTGGCATCCTATACGGTCTCTTAGATATCGGCCCAGTGCCTGTCAGTAGTTCAATTAGAAACTCAATGTCTATGTCCGGCGGCATGCCTGACAACTCTTCCGGAAACACGTCCGGATAATCCCTTACCACTGGTACTTCCTCCTGCACAACTCTTGATAAGGAATTTACATGTGCCCTCCTCGGCTCATGCCGTGATACATACTTGATTCTCCTTCCTTCAGGGGTGGTAAGCAAAATCGACTTACTGGCGCAATCTATATTCCCTCTGTACTTTGATAACCAATCCATGCCTAATATCACATCCAGTCCTTGCGATTCCAGAACTATTAGGTCCGAGGGAAATACATAGTGTCCAATCCTTAATGGCAGTCAATCACACCATATACTAGCCATATACTCTGCTCCGGGTGAGGTTACTAGCATGGGTGACCTAAGGGCTTGGGTTGGTAATTTATATTTATCCACAAATCCCCTTTATATGTATGAATGCGATGCACCAGTATCAAAAAGAACAACTGCAGTAAATGTCTTAACCAAAAACTTACCTATTACTGCGTCTGGCTGAGCTTCAACCTCCTCCACAGTAACGTGGTTCACCTGTCCCCTGTTGAAAGGGTTCGGCTTCTTTCCTGAGCTTCCATTGCCGTTACCATTTTGGGCTTCTGGACATTCATTTGCATAATGCCCAGTCTTACGGCACTTATAACAAGTGATATGGCTCAGGTCTACCTTGGATGGTGTTGACGGGTTGGTGCGGTTTTGTCCATTGCTTCCTCCATTCCCGTTTCCATTCTTTGTGCCATTATGATTGTGCGAGCTGCCTCCTCCGTGAGTATGCTGAAATTGCCCTCCTGACTTCGGGGTAAAGCGTAGTTTCTGTTGAGCTCCAGAATTGTTCTTCCCCTGTCCATACTTCCTCTTGCGATTGTCAATCTGCTGCTGCTTCCCTTCAATCATAAGTGCACGGTCTGCTAACTCCTGGTAGTTATTGAAGGTGGCTACCATCAACTGCATGCTCAGCTCATCATTCAGTCCTTCTAGAAACTTCTCCTGCTTAGCTGCATCTGTAGCAACGTCATCTGGGGCATAACGTGCTAGCTTACTGAAGTCATCCACATACTGGCCAACTGTCCGTCCTCCTTGGCATAAGTTGCGAAACTCATGCTTCTTCATGGCCATAGCTTCTGCTGAAACATGGGCAGTACGGAAAGCTTGCTGAAACTGATCCCATGTGACAGTGTCTATAGGGTAAGTGGCTGTAAAATTCTCCCACCATGCTGCTGCGGGTCCTTTGAGCTGATGTGCGGCAAACTTCACCTTTTCCCCATCTGTACATACTGCAGTGATCAACTCCCTCCCTATCTTACGGAGCCAATCATCTGCTACTACCAGCTCGGTGCTACTGGAAAACACCGGCGGATTCAGCCTTAAGAAACGAGTCAAATGGTCAACAGGTGGTGGTGGTGGTGGGTTGTTGTTGTTGTTGTTGCCTTGGTTCTGTACCAATGTTTGAATCAAGGCATTTTGCTGCTGAATCAACTGAGTGATCTCCGGCGGGAAAAAAAATTCAGGGTCGCGTCTCGGAGGCATCTGAGGGTTTATAGAAGAGACGAGAGTTAAGAATAGAATGAGGTCTAGTGAGATAACACTACCCATATGCACATGAGACAAAAGCACACAATATAACTCCAATCAATTCAAACAAGGGCATACAACAGTCTAACTATCGCTACAAAAGTGCTGGGACTAAAACTAATTTTTAATGGGGAAAATTCTACTACTGTTATGGTGGTCAACTAGAAAAACTGCTCCGATGAAGATTCCGTGATATCTGCTCCAGCTTCATCAACATAGTCATCATCACTATCGTTGGGATCCGAGTCGGTGTCGTCGATGATGATATAATTATACGGACAAGTGGATTCATCATATTCTCCTTTGGGTGCTGAACCTCCAATGAATACTCCAATCTTCTCTTTAAGGTCGCCGTTCTATCTTACTAGAGCGATGATTTCTTCCATATAGTCTTTACGTGTAGCCTTGAAATTCCTCTTCTAGCTCCTTGATCCCATAGCCTTCTGTAGATCCTCCATGTCTACGCGCATCTGATTCTCCTGGCGTCGGATGTGTTGGTTTAATTCTTGGATATAAGCTGCGATTGATCTGTCCTTCCTGGTGTTGATCATCTCCCAATGCTTATCTCGTCGCCCACAAATCTGGTAGATAGTATTCTTGAGATCGTTGTGGTAAACTTCTCCAATTCGTCCCATGGCGATGTGGGCTGCCATGCTCTTTCCTAGGCTCCATGTTGGTGCATCAAAGGAAAACTCTATGGGCTCCGTGACTGGTGCAAATGTCCTCCCTGGAATGTGGACTTGAATCATCCAGCGCTCCTCTTCGGGTAAAGTGGCGTTGAAGGTCCGGTGAAGCTTTGTACTCCTATGTTCAGGTATCTAGTGACTTCCTTCAAGTGATATCCAAAAGGTGAGTCTTCATCTGGTTGTGTGAACTTGTTCCTTGCATCCGCCATCCTAAAGAATAGAAAAGATGAGGAGTCACAAATGAGAAGAAAGAGTAGTGATCTAGGGCTTTAGCTTAGTGGCCGTGTCCTACAGTCAGCGTGTGCTCTGATACCATCTTTGTAGCGACCAGACCTCAAACAGTCTGATCTCTGTGCTCAGGTGTCATCCCTGGATTAGTAATGCTGACACCACACAGTACTTCAAGGATTTATAACAGAGTAGCAATCACACACTTATTACATCGAATGTCTCAAGAGAGAACTTATTAAAATAAATATGGCTTAAGGCCATCTAAATACGATAACAGCGGAAGGCTTGGAAGAATAAGCGAGTCCATCAACTCCAACGGCATCACTGAGTATAGAACCACGACCTAAGCACCGTACTCGTCGTTTGAAAAGTCTGCAACATGAAACGTTGCAGCCCAAAAACGGGTAAGCACATGGAATATGCTGGCAATGTAACACATAGAGAAATATGATGGAATAAGCTATACTACATGCATATTTGGCTGGTGGAAAGCTCTATGGTCACAGTTTTGCGTAAAGCCAATTTTTCCCTACTGCAAAGGAATAAATTTATTTAACCATCATGGTGGTTGTTAAACATTGAGAATGGTTGACAACATTCTCAATCCCAATTAAAAGTACTCATTAACAACCCAACAATATTAATTAAAGTAACATGATGAGATTCACATGACATCCAAATACTAGATACTCAAGATGTCCATAACCGGGGACACGGCTAACCATGATTTGTTTGTTACACTCTGGAGAGGTTTGCGCACTTTTCCCCACATGACTCGATCTCCTCCGTTGGTTTTATCGCACTACATGGTGTTTGAGAAGCGGATGACCGAGACATAGTCTTTCAGAAGCGCTAGCACCTTACGTAACGGGTAGACCGTACCAACCTACAACCCCTACATCAGCTAGTCTACCACTATAAGAGTTCGCACGACTTAATCAACTATGCTAGAGCCCATAGTAGCATGTGGCTGCACACGGAAGTTTCTAGCATGAATAATCTCATGATCCATTTGAGCCTAGGTGGCGGTCCGAAGAAAAACAGGCAAGTCCTGGAAATAGGTACCTCAATCCACCCAGATGTGTGTTTAAGTTGCCACCTTAAATAAACCATTAATTAACAAACTCACATCTGTCATGGATACACTCACCCAATCCACGTCTACTAGCATAGCATGGCACAATGAGCAAACGTAGAAGTAACTCCCAAGGGTTTGGTAACAAAACAGGTAATAGGTACTACCTCATCTACTTACCAACCCACATATTAATTAGATCCTGGTCATGCAATGTTTGAGGATTGATCTAATGCATAAAAACTGGGTAGTAGAAGAGGTATGATCAAAGTGTTACTTGCCTTGCTGATGATCCGCGAAACCTAGAGACTTGAAGTAACAGGCGGCGCACTCCGGGTATTCTATCACAGACAAACAAACAAGCATACAATAAGTACTCATCTAATGCACAGGTAAAACTTGAATAAAAGATCCAACCAGAAAGTTCAACTTAAGAACTCCGGTTTGCAAAAAGAATCAAAACAAACGAAGCAACGGAAGTCAAACGGCGAAAGAAAACAGCTCCGTTTTACTAATCTGAATCTAAGTCAAATTTTACAAAAGCAAAAACTTTTTGGGACAATTGCATTTTTACCCTTAGTTGGTTCCTACCCACGGGTTTTGCCCTTACTTTTCGAGATTGCTTAGTTTTGCCCTTACTTTTTCCATCGAGGTCCCTCGAATGCCCTTTGATCGTTTGACCAAAACTTTGAAAAATCATAACTAATTCATACGAACTTAGAAAAATGCAAATAAGATATCAAAATGTTCAGATAAACATTACCTTTATCGGCATATCATTTGCATTCAGGACAAAAGCATCGTTTAAACTACCCGAGGTAATTAATATTATTAACATTATTAAAAATAAACAGGTATAAACAATATTTTTTCCATGAATAAAAATTACATGCAAATGTAGGTGATGTTTTCTGAACATCCTGATAACTTATTTGCAATTTTTGATTTTGTATCAACTTGTTATGAATGTTCTAACGACTTTGACCATTATTTGGAAACTTCATAACAAGTTGATACGAACTCAGGAAAATGCAAATAAGGTATCAGAATGTTCAGAAAACATCACCTACATTTGCATATAATTTTTATTCATGAAAAAATATTGTTTATACCTATTTATTTTTAATAATGTTAATAACATTAATTACCTCGGGTAGTTTAAACGATGCTTTTGTCCTGAATGCAAATGATATGCCCATAAAGGTAATGTTTATATGAACATTTCGATATCTTTTTTGCATTTTTCTGAGTTCATATGAATTATTTATGAATTTTCAAAGTTTTGGTCAAACGGTCAAAGGGCATTCGAGGGACCTCGATGGAAAAAGTAAGGGCAAAACTGAGCAAGCTCGAAAAGTAAGGACAAAACTCGTGGGTAGGAACCAACTAGGGGTAAAAATGCAATTGTCCCAAACTTTTTTAAGTTGGTTATTTGGAAAGAGGGTTCCGAGACGAAACTCAAGGCGCTTGAATCGCCTGATTCCGATAAACGAACGAAAGTTATACTAAAACGAATATCGGATCAGAAATCGCGAGTAGAAAAATCGCGGATTAAATTCGAGAAAAAGAAAAACGACGAACAGGTTAACGAACGAACGTTCGTTAACTGGATCTAATCTGACAAACACGTTCGTTAAAACGAACGAACGAGTGAACGCTTGCTATTTAACCTAAACCAAAAAAACCGATCTAATAAAATAAGCCGAAACTAAAAAAATAAACCGACAAAACCGAAGAAAATCGTTCGGTTTTTTAAAAAAACGGATGGCACGGATTTCGAGGCGCTGCGAACCTCGGGCGGCGGGATCGGCGAGGCGG